>NC_138906.1:129705338-129804844 GCF_965231255.1 Vanellus vanellus | reverse complement strand
ATTCTCCAGTCTGACCCATGCTCCTGGGATTCGAGCAACTATCTCCAGGATGCTGCGAACTCCAGATGTGCCTTACCTAGTGCCTGGAGACACTGTGTGTGAAGGCTGCTTGCAACCATTATCCTGCACTCACACACACACCCCACACAAACACACACACACACACACACACATGCGCGTGTGCACACACACGTTCTGGCTATGCATATCAAGCTTTGAGAAATGAAATAAAGCAAAATGGTAATCTTAATCTTCCCCTTAATATGCCACCCCATGCCAGATAAGAGCAGCTGTGCTCGCACAATGTGTCCAACTGGACATGATAAATAGCCTGAGGGAAAAGAAAAATACATACATGCACACACACACAAATACATACGTACATACATGCTCTAAGGAATTTAAAACATGTTTGTTTTCAGAAGCGGTGGCCTCCAGTTCACACCTTCCTTGATTAATAAAAGGCTGATTAGAAATAAATATGGCCTGCCAGGGTTGGGATTGTTCATAAAATCCTAGAGTAAATATCTGCAAGGGTAGCCCAAAGGGTTAACCTTACCAGTGCACAAATACTGGCTCTCCTCCTGTTACAGTTTAAATGCTGATTGGAAGGAAGAGATCATTCTAGGTCAGTATGTCCTTTACATTGTGAAGAGCTTGACAGAGGCTAATAAACTCCCCTGCCTACGGAACCGATAATTTATTACATATTCCCAGGCATCCTATGCAATTTTTTATTTATACATGTATTGTTTGTTGGTTTGTTTTTAAAGAGGGGAAGCAGGGGCAATCTGGGTCAAGAAATACGCTTAAACCCCAGCACACAGAGAGCTCCACTCTCCTACTCTTCGCCTAAGGCGGAGAATAACAGCCCGGTTGCTGCTCCCCACTCTGCTGCAGGGATTTTGAGTGGCAGCCTGGCCATGGCAAAGAGCGGGACTGCGGGACAGCACAGCCCCCTTCTTGCACAGGGATCCGACGGGGGCACACGTGAACACCCCCATGCGGCCCTCCCACCCTGCAAAGCAAACCCGGCCGATTTACGAGGGACCTCTTGAATGGAGACAATTGCAAAACCAACAGATTTCAAGTTTCTTTCCTGAGCAGCCGGGTGGAGGACCTCTCCTCCGCAGCCTGCTGCCGAGGGAGCCGTGTCCCCCGAGAGCAGCCTGCCTCGCTACTGCCTCACACTCGCTGCATTTCACATCGATGAGGTAATTCGACTGCAGATGAGGTAACCCTGCGAGTTGCCCACGAGCTGGAAGAGGTTACCATATGATCGCTCATGTAAACACGCAGCCTAGTCATCCCCCCTCCTCGGACGGCGGCTGACAGCTGCGTTCTGCCGACGCGCCGCGACGCCGGGCTGGTGGGCGGCAGCGGCCCCGGGGAGGCCTCGGCCTGCGGGGGCTTCGCACCTCTCTGAAAGCAGCCGGGCACCTGCCACGCTCGTGCCACCCGCCGTGCACAAATGTGCTGGGTGATGCTCGACTTTCAACCTGTCCGACGGGGGACCCTGTCTTTCTGGCACCCCTGCAGCCAGGTCCACCATTCGGATGGCTCTTCCTCTCCCCGCACCACTGGGGTTTCTAAATGCGTGTGCCTTCTCACACCCGAGTGAGGTGGTTCATCTCTTCCGCAAGCGCCGGGGAACGACTTCCTCCTGCGGTTGCAAGCGTTAGACCTGGGGGAAATCCCTCTTTTCCCCTGCCTAGGGGGAGCAGGGGAGAGGAGGGGTGCGGGGGCCGCCGGGCAGCAGCGCGGGGAGCTGCCCGGGCAATCCCCACCGGCTCGGTTTGTGAGCGCTGACGTTTTGTGTGTGTGCACTTTGCACAGGTGCTGTTCCTAGAAAGTCCCCTAATTTGCAAGCAGCGAGAAAAGTGACTTTTGTGGTTAGGTAGCGCTGATGACTGCGCCCCTCTCCTTTCTATAAGCGTATGCATCAGAGGATCTGCAAGCCTCCACTCGCCCAGCAGGCAAAAATCTCAAACCAAAGCCCCAAAAACCAAACACCTTGTCTACAGGGCCTCACATCATTGCCGTTTACAGTACAGCATAGTCCAGGAGCCCTACTAGCTCTGCTGTGCTAAGTTATGCCGGTGCTGATCCCTACCCAAGTGCTGGGCAAAGAAGACCAGTGTGATCAACATGTGAGAAGGAGGAGGAATTGACCACAAAAAGAAAGAGCAGGACACAGTCAGCTCCCTGAGCCCGCTCAGTGCCAGGATTTCTCAAAGCCTCCTTGTGGCAAACAGGGTGGCCAGGATCAAATTATACCACAGCTCCCAATAACTACCTGTGCCTCCATGGACCCTACTTAACCTCACAAAGCGTGTTTGAGAAGTTCATTTTAACAAACTTCATCTCAGCAGCGGTGGCCACTGATCTGGAAATGTGTCCTGGGCAGAACTCAACCTGAACTGCATGTGACAAGTGACCCAGGAGGACCCTGAGGGCTAACATGCCATTAGATTCAGGGAGAGCAGCTAGGCTGAATGTCTTCTGCTCCGTTCCCAGGTTACAAAGCTCAGCTCCCCTGGCCTGACCAGTCTGGAGGAGGTCCTAACCAAGCACTGGTGGTAAGTAAGGCATGTCTTTGGGTGTCAAGCACCCAAAGGAAGGCATTCCCCTCAGCAGTGGGGGTATGAGGATCAAAGAGCTCCCGGCAAGAGGGAAAGGCTTTCCATCACCCTCTGGTGAGTTTATTTGTCCAAAGATGGGAACTACTATGAGCAAGCCCTGGAGGAAGTCATGTGTCTCCTTCCCCCACCTCCCAGAGCAGCTGCTTGTACAAGGAACAGGTCAAAACGAATGACTGTTATAATTGGAGTATATGAAGGGACACAAATCCATTACTGCCAGAGTTGAGCTCACTTCACTATGCAAGGGCTGAGGCCAGGACTCTTCCCCCTACCACGAGCTCACAGGACTGCCAGAGGGACAGACAGACCTCCTAAAGACTACCCAGAGGGGATTCACAGAAGCAAGGGGAGAAGTGGTGCCACATCATGTTCCCCTCCCTCCTGACCAGCCTGGAGAGTGATCAGGCTCCTCACCAGAAACCCCAGGGGAGAGCCCCGGGGAGCCGTGCAGTGGGACGTGTGTTGGACTCCAGACATCGCAGCTAGATTTTGAAAAGATGTGGCTAATTTTATAAGCTCTAGTGGTTGCTGTCATGTGTAATGAGGTACAGTTAATCATATCCCCCCTGCCTCACGCTGTAGCTGGATCATCTGTGCAGCCTCCCGTGCAGGGAAAAGCAAAGTGCAGCGGGTTTTACACTTCCCTCTCTCAGACTGGCTGCTGGTCACCATTTGGTGGGACACGAAGCCTGGCAGAACAACAACCTCCCTCCACCTCGAAGGGGTCTGCGAACAGCAGTGGCAGAGGGCCTGGGGCATGCCTACCATGGCAGACCCCAAACTGTTCAGCCATATTCTGGGTAGAGGGCAACATGGCTACATCGATGCTGTCCAGGTGGCCTGAACCCTCCCAGAGCAGTGCGTGAGCAGCTTGGGTGGGATTCATCCTTCCAGCCCCGGCCTACGGTGTAAATGTTGCTATCTGAGCTCATCACACCCCTTCACAGTTCAGGGAGACAAGCAAGCCTCCTGTGGGCACAGTCACCTCTGTTTCAGATAGTTATGGCCCAGGATGAATCGCCCTCCAGACGTGCCATTTCCTCTCTGGTGGCCTTTATGGATCTCTGAGGTCGTTAGCTCAGACACCTCCTCTGAAGAAGCCTGTGTTTGGTCAGGCCAGTCCCACCTTTTGAACCCACTCAGCAGCAGAGCAGGCAACCACAGCACCTCCCGGGTGATGAGGGTTCTTGGCCCTGGGGCGCAGACCCCAAACCGCTGCTGCCCTGCGTCCGGACACAGCTTCCCCAGCTTCCATAACCCAGGCAGGGCATTAATTACGACAGCAGCTGATGGAGAACCAGCAGGAAAAGAGTTAAGAGAGCCAGGGCTTGTTGCTATTCAGGAACCCAGGCTACCTCACCTCCCAGGATAACCATCAGCCAGCCCTTTCTCAAGCGCTTTTTTGGCAGGCTGTGTTGTCAGAAAACCACCTGTTACTTGGGAGAGATTCAAATGCATAATGAATTAAAAAAGCATATTGTGTGTTACTATCTAACCCCCAGACAGATGTGTTATTTAAGTGTGGTTATGATCTGTGCTGTTAATTTTAAACAACATATGATCAAAGATCATGTCTGGCTTTGTGCTGTGCTTCCTTTCAGGTTCTGGCTTGTGTGTCCACGCCAGACAGTTGTGGTTTCTGTCATATGGCAGGAAAAGCTTATTTTACGTGCTGCCTAAATTTATATTTTATAGCACATTAAAACAGCCCATCAGAATTAAGTTATCGCATTGTTTATAATGGTAAGTGAATCGCAGCTGCAGAAAAGAGGGCACCACACGAAGGGCTTTTTAGGCACACCTACTCCCTACACTAAGGACTTTCAGCCATTTTAAAGACAGCAGCAGGCTGAAGCGCAGACTGAAATATATAAACCACATCACAGCTCCTGTGGGAAGGCTGGAAAACTGTTGGAAATGGCAGTCCTGCCAACCAATCAGTCCAAAAGCACCAGCCGGGTCCTCAGCAGACAGGGAGACACGCTTAACAGATCATGAGATTTTTTTGAAATAATACAGTTGGGGTTCTTTTTATTTGCTCCCTGGCCTGAGCCTTCAAGCTTTGCTGCCCAGCTAGAATAGCTAGACATCTGCCCTGAACGAATAGGTAAGTAAATAAACAGACCAATAAAAAAAGGAAGAGCAGCCCCTTGTGACTGCTCGGCTCTAAGAGGTGAGGCTTTAACTCAGAGGCAATGCATATTTGAACACATCGGGTAAAGTTGCAGAAGCTCTGGCACACTCGAAATGATAGAGGGGCAAATCTTCGCTTGGTGTATGCCTTACTATGCTGCTTTCCAAAAAAACCCACACAATTTAGGGCAGATGTAAAGCACGGCCAAAAAGTCACTCTTGCTGATTCAGTGCACAGAATACGTTTTTTGCCCCTATAGCATTTAAGGATACAGAAAGAATCTCAGTTCAGACTTTCTGCCTAAATCTATGTCTACGTTGAAGTGGGATTCATCGTAAGAGAGCTGTAATGGCGAGAGCTGGTTTAACCTTTGCAGACGTGGAGCCAGACTAAGCCCTCCTCTGTACGGAGGTAAATGCAACGCCGCTGCCATGGCAAGCACAGAGAGCGGCCGCTGCCGGTTGCCCACCTGCGAGACATGTTGGGGCTTCAGCCCTCCTTTGGCTACCAGCCTTCTGCCAGGCTGCAGGCAGCTGCCAGGCTGTGGCCACCCTCCTGGGGAGGTAATAAGCCTCTGACTAAACAAACGAGTTACTCAGCCCCTTTACAGGAATCAGTCATCTCTTCCGCCCAGGTGTGCCGGGAGGGCTGCTCTGACTCGGGGCCAAGGGCGGTCTGCCCCGCTCTACCCAGCCCAGTGATTTCGACCCAGGTCCCCTTCCCAGCCATCTCAGCCGCCGAGAAACCGTTCTCTGCTTGTTGCAGGGTTTCAGCTTTGCCCGCTCCGGGTCCGGAGAAGGTTTCCTGCTCCCCCGACACCGATGTGCTCCCAACCCCGCATGGAGCGGATCCATGAGCCGGGTTGGCCACTGGCTGCCACTGTCCCCACGAGAGGCAGGCCAGCCCCGGATCGCAGCCGTCACAGGAATAAATAAAGGGAAAAGACACGAACTCTCCCCCTGCGAGGCTGTATTGAGACATGCCATGGTGACTCTAGCCCAGCCAGCCTCCAGCTGCGGTTCTACTATTCTCCGGCCATTTGGCAGAGGTACCAACTCTCCTCCCTGCTGGGGAAAAAACATTGCCCTAAAACCTCTCTGTGAAGGGGACCCGGACGGGAGATATCCGTGATGTATCTGTGAAGGCCGTCCCTACCTCTGGGAGCCAGGCTGAAATGCTGAGTGAAGGCTCAGAGGTAAAGCAGCGAGTACAGGTTAAAGGGATCTCACTGTGCTGCTTTAACGTAAAATACATCCTGTTCCGAGGCTGCTACTGTTAGAACACCCGAAAACACCCTGCCCACATATGCAGTACTGAACAGGAGAGCATAAGGGGTAAGAGGGGGTTTTCTGAGAGAATAGACTAGAGCTGAGGAGAGGATTTTAAAGAGCGCAAACTCATTTCATATGGCTGAGTGCCGGCAACGCTAAGAGAAATTCAATGGATTATGTTGCACCAGAGGTCAGAATATAATTGTCCCTTCTGGCCTTTAAAACCTGCGAATCTATAGAGGAACCTTGAAATGACCAGATTCCTCAGGAATTTGATTCCTGGGGTTTATTTATTTATTTTCTTACCAGCTGCCAGACACAGCGTGCTCCTAGACAAATAAGGAGGTGGTAGCTATGGTGGTGAGTATATCAGTAGTGCTAATCTCTCGCGGGGCTTCCTGGTAGAATTTTTATCATCTCCCTCAGAGGAGACAAGGTTAAGGGACATAAGACAGTTTCATCTTAAAAAAGTAAGAAACGCAGAGTTATTTTAGGGGTGACTAGATGCTAGGGAGAACAAGGGAGAACTAAGCAACCTAGTGCACGGGTATTCTCCTAGTAGATCTTTTTAAACAGCACTTTCCCGACCCCCATATTAAATAGCTCTCTGTTGTCCTTGCAAAGGGCCAAAGAGCTAAAGATAGCTCCACTAATTGCTACTTCCCTTTGTCCCTTAGCTCTAGAGATTCCCATCTTCTATATTATTACTTCATCACTTTAATTGTGCAAGAAGCTTTTATGCATCACAGTATTAATTAGAATAAAATAATAATAATGCAAAATATAAAAAGAAACAGTTATTAGTATCTAGGTAGCACCAGTTTTAGAGCAGGTACTTTGCAAAAGAGTATTAGCCAACATTTCTGTCTGCGTGTGCTCATGATGGGCGGCCTCATTCTGCAAACTGGGGGACCTGTCCTGTGACGTGCATTCACACCCAAGGGCTGTACCCAGCAAGTACGTTGCTGTCTCCTGAGATGTGTACTAAAGAAAGTAGACAAAAGTAAGTAATAGGAGGCTGTTCCAGCCTTGAAACAGCCGAGAAAGATAAAGCCTAGAAAGCTAAATGTGACTTATGGTCACTCTCGCCTTCTCCACATCCCTGGAGGTACAGGACACAATCTACTCCATAACTGATATCCACATGAGGAAGCAACTTGGAAACATCTGACCATCCGATATTAGGCACAGACATTCAAGCGGACCAAATTACCAGTGTCATTCATTTGCACCTTTCAACTTAATGATACCTTACAGGGAAGGAAAATTCAAATTAAAAATTGAAGCTATTAATATATCTTTGAAAAGGGTGAGGGAACAAGATTAAGACCAATAGGAGGCCACTAATCTTGGCATACTTCTGGCTTGTACCCTTTAAATCATTGTAATACATTGTTCAAATTCAAACATAAATAGGATTTTTTATGAGGGCGTTAGTGCTCCTGCTGCATCAAAAGCCCTATTACATTTTACAATTCCTAGAGCTGAGAATACTCATTCCCAAAATAGAAGGCCGCCTCGCCAGACGATCGTAATGCAAATGACAAAATAAAGTTACACTGAAAAATACGTCTGTAGAAAGTAAAATGCAAAGGCAGAAAAAGACCTTCTCTCCTACACCTTTCAGTAGGGTTCAAGGTAAGTAGGATGTATTTTGCAACATTCTCGGGGAGGTACAGTATATTCCAGAGTAACCACAACCTCCCCCTTCGGCTGCTTCTCCCTTCCTGGTGACTAGTTGCAACTCACATATATGTGACAAGCAATAGCCAATGACAGGCAGCAGGAGGGGACTGGTCCCAATCAACTTACTGCATCTTTAAATTTCTTTTTCCCCCCTCTCCAGTCTGCCCGTCTGTCTGTTTCTATGAATGGCTGTTTCCCTGGAAAGGAGTGGGGGGACCCAAACAAACCCTGAAGCAATCCCAAATTTCTTTGGTAAGGGAAAAAAAAAAAAATTTGCTCTCCAGAGATCAAACCTTCAGTGAATCATTTTCCGCTGCTCTGACATGTCAAATACTCCAGTGATTCACCAGTCATGGAGCTCTGATTCACCTGCAGTAAACAGGGTTGATGATTGCTTCCCAGAAGCACCGGGGTTTGCATCGCTCTCTGAAGGCTCCGCTTCCACCTCGCAGCCCTGCGCCTCTCCCCTCCCCGCCACACACCGCTACCACTGCCCCCCTGCCACAGCGGCTATGGGTTTTAGTCCGAGGGATCGAGAGGGAAGACAATCTCAGGTAAATCAACAGCGAGAGGAGATGTTAGGAGGGCTCGTGAATCTTCCCACATTCCTTTTTAAGCACAAAAAAGGGAAGGACAGAAAAGAAGGGACGGGAGGGGTTTGGTATTTATTTGTGGCTCTCGTTGGGTTCATCTCCCTGCCAGCGCAGGACGCGGCTGCTCCAAGAGGGAGCACCAGAAATAGAACTGACATTACATCTAATGAGCTTTTTGGTGGCATATTCATTAAGTTTGTAGAAAGGGTAAAGAAACGCAGGAAGCTTAGTCTTGGAAAGCCTCCAACTGGACCCCTTTGACTCATTAAAGGAGGGAGTAAAATGAACCATGCCCTGGGGCAGTCATAAAAGGATAAGCAGGAAAGCAGGAAAGGGTCAATTCATTAAGGACTGGGGGACCCCGGCGGTCCCAGCCAGGCAGTACGGGGATGGGGCTGTGGGATGGCCAAGGCGTGCTGGAGCCCAGCGGCAGGGATGTCTGCTCGCCCTTGGTGTCCTGATGGAGCCACTGGTGCTTTGTTCTGGCCGAGCCCCAAATGGCAGCAGGCACCTCCAAAAACCCTCGCTTAAGCCCAGGAGGTGTTGCCTGCCCCCCACCAATTGCCATTAGTTCCCCATCCACCACCACCAGAGTTCGAGGCTCCATCTCCTGCTCAGACTGGCCTTCCTCTCCGCCGAGGGGAGGAGAAAGTGGTGTGTGTGGGGGGGAAGTCACACAGACCCTCCTGAGCCTTGCAGGGGCAGGGGGAGGAGAGGGGGAGGCAAACTCAATTGAGCAGCTTCGCAGGGGGCCCCAGATTTGCTGAAACCAGTCACGCCAGCTGCAGCCCAGCCATGATGAGAAAGGAGGGGAGACAGTGCGGCAACGGCTTCCACGACCCCGAGGGAGGAGGAGGAGGAGGAGGCCCAGGCTGCTAAACTGACACCAGGCAAAAGTTGGCCACGTTTTCCCCCAGCCACGGAGGAATAGCGCCGGCAAGTCAGATGTGACCGTGCTACAGGAGCCAGGAGAAAATAAAAACAAGTGACAGCTGACTCTTGAGGACTTTTGCAGGCGGGGGGGAAAGGGGGGAGAGAGGGTGAGGAGGAGGGGAGAGAACTACAAATACTGGGGGAAGGGCAGAGCACAGCCCAGGAGCCTTCTGCAGCGGCAGATGGAGAGGGAAGCTACCGCTGATTCCTGCAGAGTCAGGGAAGGAGAGAGACAGCATCGCACCGAGGTGATCACATGAATAGGGAATGAAGGCGCAGAACAAAGAAGGGGTTTCGGGCAGAGGGAGCGGGAGCCACTGCGTGGGACCCCCAGAGCTGGGGTGTCCCGGCGTGGAGCCCTGGGGTGCTGCGGCGGTGGGGCAAGGCTGCAACGGAGCTCGGGCACAGCCAGCTAAGGCTGCTGGAGGACAGGATCAGCACGGGCAGAGGAGGGACAGAGGAGACATTTGTGCAGTTACTAAAGGGGGAAGAAGCCCCGTTAGACCTCATGGGAAGACATAATTCCTCAGACCAGGACCCAAGCACATGGTGGGAAGGAAAAACTCCCTTGCTCTGGGCTCGGGGCTTCCTCTAACCCGCTGTGGGATGAGGCCGCGGGGGCTGTGAACAGAGCTGCCTGCCTTTCCGCTGGTCCTGAGGTCCCCAATGTGCCGGCGATGATTGTTATGACAGTCATTCTCGCTGTGATTGGCACCTCCCGGTTAGATCAAGGTCACTGTTAGAACACACATCTTTTCATTAAAATGGCTGAGAGCCTGTCAATGACCACAGGCCACGGCTAATTAAGGGAGGACCCAATGCCCCTGCGCGGGCCGGTAATCAGGGCTGATGCCGAGCCACCCATCCCAAGGGGAACCAGTAGAGCAATCCTGCCCCCAGCACCCCAGTGCGTGGGGAGGACGTACCCGCTCCTGGCATGCCAGTCCACCCACCACCCTGGCTGCTGCCACACCAGAGCAACAGTGTCACCTCCTCTCACACAGCTCATGAGAGGCACAAAAGCATCCCAGACACCTGGGGACAGCCCTCATGTCCAGCTAGGTCACGGGCCCTCGAAAATGGAAGGACAGATGACAATATGCCCTTTACAGCGCAACCAGGTGTACATTTGAGGGACAATGGCCCATAAGTGGGCTTTAGATTTGAAGAAAATCCTTTTACGAAAATGTCTAAATGCGACCATGGTATTATAATAACTAATTCCTGGGACAGGATGGGGTTTGCGGTCTGCAGGACTTAGCAAACTGGCTGATGTCTTCTTAGGAAAGGACACTGTGGGAATTGGTCCACCTACTTGCATAAATTAGCAGCTCAAACCCAGACACAGGTGGGATGCAATTAGACTGACCAAAGAATTTTTTGTTGTCAAACACTGAGGTGAAGCCATACACTGCCAGGGGCCCCTATAAATATTAGTGTCTCTTATTTTACACATTTTGGATAGTACCTGCCCATGGTCCTAGTTTGGCTAAACAGTATATCAATAAAAGCCAGTTTCTTCCTCAAATAAAAACAGAAATAAATCTTTCTTGAAAATCAAGGAAAACCGTGTTATTCCAAAGGCTTCTAGTGTCTCTCAGTCCTGTGTTACAGCACTTCTGTCCAGATCCTTTCCTAGGGCTTTCTTATCTCATTTCCCACCACTGGATGACAAATCATGAGTTCCTTGTCATGGAAAATGGGCCTTTTGGCTGCCTCCAGATCACCACAAATGTCATACATTCACTTTTGCCATCCAGCTACCATCTCCTGGCCACACTGCCTTGTATTCTCATGTGGCCAAACTCTTCTCAGTTCAACAACATTTACATGTTGCTGAGGGGTTGCACTATTCCCAAGAGCACCATGTGAGCCTCCTGCAATACAGTTCGCAGCGAGGGAGCTCGCAGATGCGCTCTCCCCTGTTTGGGCAAAATGTTTTC
This sequence comes from Vanellus vanellus, assembly GCF_965231255.1. Lineage (NCBI taxonomy): Eukaryota > Metazoa > Chordata > Aves > Charadriiformes > Charadriidae > Vanellus > Vanellus vanellus. The sequence continues at coordinate 129,793,642 of NC_138906.1, read as the reverse complement.
ACTTTGTCCAGCTCAGAATGAAAAGGCATTTGGAAATCTTGACTTTTCTTCCAGAGTCCACGTGTGCCTCCCTTGTTTTGTGTCCATGTAGGCCCTGCCCAGCTTTCCATCTAGAGACAAAAGAGAACCAGTTATCGGCGTTTGGTACCACGAATGCACGGGACATCACATGTTTCTGGCCCAGTGAATACAGGAAAGAAGTTTGGCTCCCTAAACATCTTCTGATGTACCTGACACCTTCAACGGCTTCCTGGTAGAAGAAGCTCAGTCCCCCCTCCAATTTGTTCTCAGGCTAAACAAATGCTTTTCTACCTTTCCATCAGTTTCTCCCAGTTACTGTGGTTTATAATTTACATATTAGGCCCTACACCTGAAAGTCGTTTTGTAGAATATCCAGTGCAACTGGAGCCTGGCCTTAGCAGACGTTGCTTGGCACAGGATAATTAAATAATGGCAACAATGATGTTTAATTTTGCCTGTGATTGTGGACAAATGGCAAAAGACATAGCAGGGACTTACCGCCTCACACACAAGACATGCTTTCCATTGCAACTTTTTAAAGTGTGCTTTAAAGATGCTTTTTTTTTTTTTTTTTTTTTCAAAATTGCTGTGAAAAAAAGGTAAGCTATATGTAATGCGGTCAATGTGGTCAGCATTTCACTCTGATCTGTAATTGCCTAATCCAGACCAGGACTTCAAGAAACCCGTTACAGTGACACTAGGCACCCACTGTGAGAGTCAGTCTGGGAGCTAGACAGCTAGGAAAAACCACAGCTTTGGTCTGTGTCCAGCAGCCTAAATAAAAAGTTTCCTTTGCATGCTTTGCATTCATCGCAAAAGAGAGCTAGCTAGCTCTTTTAGACAATAAATACGCACCCCCACAGAAACGTATCACATTAAAGTCACACTGGTAAAAGCTCGAGCACAGAACATTAAAAATGAGGTATTGTAATTATGTTATCTCAGACGAATTCCTCCTTTTTGTGACTCACGGTATTCACGCAGAAATGTCAATCCTAAGCATACAAAGAGCACGTCCCCACCACAGTAAAGCATCATACAGTTGGCTTTAAAAATAACAATTTATATATAAACATATGCATTTATGTAGATAGGTGTATGTATGGAATTGATTGTTTCTTTATTTCACGTTTTTCATTTGCACTTTGATGATGCTCAACATGCTTTTCACAAACGTGAGGGTGTTAAAACTGGGGTTTTTCTGTTGTTCACAGGACTCCAGAGGCTCAGGCTTAAGTAAAGTATCAAATGTTATGGGTTCACGATGAATTGCAAGAACTGCCAACACTATTGATATCTTACACGAGAAATGATACACACTAAACCGGAAAAAAAATGCAACTTGAAAACAGAACTCACCTGAAATACCTCTGAGGCTATATTGTTAGAAATTTAACAGCTGTATCTCCTGACTTCGGTGTTAACGGTGCTTTTCTAATAGCTTCCTATGCACTCAGTCTTCATGGTGCTGTTTAAAAGAGAGAGAGGGAGAACGAGAGAAAATTGAGCGCTGAAGTTCAGCACTCTCAGAGGGGAATACAGCAGGGAGTAGCGAATTTCGAGCAGTGCTAATTCCCATGCTGCTAATTGGACAGAGGCCATTTCCTGCACGCTAAAGTCAAACAGGACAGGAGCATATGGGCTTTCAGAGAGGGAGCTGGGCCTTTGCAATGGAAAAGAAAACACACGTTAAAAAAAAAAAAAAAGCACCCTAGAATCCCCACAGAATATTGGTGATTGCAGAGAAATTACAGACAAATTACAAACTTAAAAGCTATACGCACAGATGCTGCTCCTATTGCTTCTGGGAGAACTGCACCTTTGAAAAGATGGTGCTTGTTCCTTGGGGGATGTGCCATTTTCCCAATATTTTCCTTTGGCCCTACTGTTAAAATAGGATAGGGTTTTATTTGTTTTCTTTATTAATTTTTAATTATTTTTCACTCTATCTGCGATTCATATGGTTTTCAACGGCAGGATGAGATCCTCCTTTGGTAAGATTTTCTGAGAGCAGCCGGTGTAGCTCTCAGGCCAAAAGGAGGGTTGCACGCTCCATAATGTCACAGAGGGGACAGACCTGCCCTCCAAGGCTGAAAGTCTCAGCAGACCACATCAGCCGGCCACAGAGCCTTTTTTTCAGCTGCTTCATATTCAGCCAAGCAAAACATTTATCGTCAATGGGAACTATATTAGGACAAGTGTCAAACATCACCTGCTCTTCTTTAAACATGTTAAATTCAAGCACAAAAGACTCAACATGCCTTGCAAAGTGAGTTTGGGACAGGCATAGGTAGGTCCTGCTTTAGGGATGTGACAAATCAGGAATGCTAGAGGTGAGAAGGATGCTCTTGGAGGAGATGCTGATTAGCCCACTTCCCTGCATCTTCCTGCGAAGGAACTGGTGTAGGGCAGGGTCAAAAGCAGGGCACTGACAGAGCATCATTCTGATCCAATGTGGCAAGGATGATGATGGTCCAAAAGAGTCGATTTTCTTCTATTAGCTGCTAATAAAAAGTGTCTCTTTTACTTTGTTTGCCAGTTTATTCTCCCTACAGCAATCTCTCCTACACAACCCCCCCAGCAACGCTGAAAAACAGATAGGCGGAAGGTGCTGCGCAGGGACCGAGCGTGGAAAATTCCCACTGCCAGAGCGGGTGGTTTATAAAGTCAACAGCCACATAAAGCCAGAGGGACACAATGGCTCTCATGATGAAACCGGTCACGCCGGGCAGCACAAGCAGCAGCATCTTCTTTAGAGGAGTGGACCTGCTGCATCCAGCTTCTGCCTGCAAGCCCCCACCTGCCCGACCGCCCGCCCAACCGATCGCCTGGTTTCGCCACTGCTGGGGCTCCCTCGCTGGCTGTCACACCTGCTCTGCCCTCCCCTCGGAAAGCCGCCAGAGGAGAGAGCAGACAAAGGACGAGCAGCACAGCTGGAGCCGCTGGAAGCTGCACTACCCGGCACTGATTTTGCGCTCGCCCAACACCCCTCTTCCGTAGGAAGCGCCTTTCCTGCCGCCCTGTGAGTTCGGCTTTTCAAGCTCCCTTGTGTTTATCGCTTGCCATCGTTTTTAAGGCATAACTGCACAATTCCTTTGGTGTTTTAATATTATTATCACTGCTTCTGGCTGGTTTAACCGCTGCAGACCGCACGTCGCCGTTGCTGGTTATGCCCATGAAACGCAAAGGCTGACGTGGCCTGCCCTTGATGCCCCGACTTGTTTGAATGTCCCAGGACAGAAGTGCCCTCCCACAGCACACGGACACCAGAGCAGCAGAGAAGGGGTTAATAAAGGGTTTAATACCAAGAGGCCACACAGCAAAGCCCAAGTTAGGGCCAGCTGCACCCCTCCCCCTGGCCTCCATCCTGCTGCAAGGAGCCCTGGCAGTGCTGCATCACTCAAGTGCTTCTGTCCCCACTGAGCTCCTGCCCCACTTGTGTGATGTAAAGCAATCCTTTTGTTTCCTCTTTAAGACATTAGCCTCAGGGGCCATTACAGGGAAGAAAGGTAGCTGGGGCTCTTTTATCTGAAGGAATCCATTAGGAGGGGGGGGTCCTTTCCTTCCTCTATGCCCAGGGAGCAGCTCCTGCCTTTGCAGCGCTCCAGGGACATCTCCCTGCTCCATGGCCACCTCCTCCTTGCTCCAGGGACATCTCCTCCCTGCTCTAGGGACATCTTCCTCACTACACCGTGGCCATCTTCTCCCTGCTCCAGGGCCACCACCTCACAGCTCCATGGCCACCTCCTTGCTGCTCATGGCCATTTCCTCACCCCACTCCAAAAATGGGGCAAGTGCAGGGCCACCACGCAGAAACTATGAGTCCTCAGCCCCCCCAAGTGAAGTGAAAAAGAGGACATGCATTTTTAAATCCACCTCAGTGTAACAGACTAGCTTTCTCTTTGCTGACATTTTGGGTGACTGAGAGGTGTGTGGTGCTCTGGCATGTCTTTGTGGCTATAGAAAGCTGAAACTCATTCTTGCTTTGTTTATTCTTGCACTGAAAGCAGCAGTTCCTGTGCATTCACAAGACTCCAGGACCTGAGGCTTTAAACAACAATCCCAGATATTATAAGACTTTTAATAAGCTTGACACCACCGAGATAATAAAGAAATGAAAAAAAAATATGACAGGGAAACTAATTGGGTAGTGGGGGGGAGGAGTTCTTTTTGAGGGTACCCTTCGCACTTTCCCAACTCATGAATCACAGAACAAACGTTTGCTCTGTACAGTGCGCGCCAACGAGGACCTATCTTAGGCTAATACAAATTGCCCAAGTTCCAGTAAGACATTAACAGCAGATACGAGCCCACCCTGCTCACACTCCAACCTCACTGGAGACCGAGCAGCCGTGGTCAGCCCAGAGCCAAACCAAGCAAAGCAGCTGAACTCCGGGGCAGGGTGTATTTACCCAGGCTTGACGTTAACTGCTAACACCACTATGTGGGTTTGCCACAGATAGAAGCTGACTTGCACATCAGTGATTCAGAAGACAAGCAGGGTGAGGACACCAAAATAATCCTAACGAAATTCAGCGTTCAGCACAAAAGATGCAGATCAGGGTGGAAAAGGCGTCAACGTGCCTCGCTCCTGTTTAAGTCATGAGGGATGGGATGCTTTTGAAAGCTCTACTCAGCACCTGCACCCATCCATGCATGGGGAAGCACCTCTGAAGGTCTCCTCTACAGACACAGCCATGATGGGGATCATCAAGTAGCCTAAAATATAGGGAATAAATGAGAGCAGCTGCTGGGACCATGGTGGGAGCGTGCGTGTGAGAGGAAATACATGTGAGCGCACAGGCAAGGCTGGCGCGAGCGGGAGCATTAGCATGTCTCCTTGTCAAAACCATCAGGGAGAGAGAGTGGGGGATGGCCTCCCCCAACCCTGCTTTTCCTTACCTGGTGTGGTGGCTCCAGCGTGCGGAGGGAGAGGGATGGTGAGGGAAGGAAGGTGGTGCAGGTTCCCCTCTCCACCGCAGTGGCTTTATGAAACGTGGGGTCTTGAGGAAAGGTGCAGGAGATACACACACACTCCTCTCTTCAAAATGCGGTGGTCATGTACACCTTGAAGCCACGTGCCGAAACGCCAAAATATTTCAAGTTCCCACAATCTGGCAGGAGAAAGGAAAAAAATAAATGAAGGAGGACTGCTGCTGGGCAGCGCGCATGGGTAGACCAGCATCCCCACCGCCTGCTCTGCCGGGTTGGCCTCTGCTCTCTCGTAGATGTCCTCCCCACTCGCCATATGTCACACATGCCTTCCCCAAACCCAGTGACACAATTACGCCAGGCCTTGACACAGCCAAGGGACAGCACCTCTTTCCCGGCAGTCCTGTGCTGTCTTCGGTGCCTGGGGAGATAACTGACCCCCAGCTACTTCAGTCACAGCCATCAGAGAATGGGAGTGGGGACAAGTCCAGCTGCTAGAAGCAGGGATGGACGGACAGACGGACACACGAAGGTAGTGGGAATGGCACTGGTGTGAAAAATATCTAAATCTGTAGTTCTGAGAAGAAGGATCTGGGGGTCCTAGTAGACAGTAAATTATCCATGGCCCAGCAATGTGCCCTTGTCGCCAAAAAGGCCAATGGAATCCTGGGCTGCATAGGGAAGAGTGTGGCCAGTAGGTCGAAGGAGGTCGTTCTCCCCCTCTACTATGCACTGGTGAGGCCACAACTGGAATACTGTGTCCAGTTTTGGGCTCCCCAGTTCAAGAGGGACAGGGAACTGCTGGACCGAGTCCAGCAAAGGGCAACTAAGATGATTAAGGGACTGGAGCATCTCCCTTATGAGGAAAGGCTGAGAGAGATGGGACTCTTTAGCCTGGAGAAGAGAAGGCTGAGGGGAGACCTTATTAATGCTTACAAGTATCTAAAGGGTAGGTTGAAGGAGGACTGAGCCAGGCTCTTTTCAATGGTTCCCAGTGACAGGACGAGGGGCAATGGGCACAAGTTGCAACATAGGAAGTTCCGTTCAAATACATGGAAAAACTTCTTTACGGTGAGGGTGACAGAGCACTGGCACAGGCTGCCCAAGGAGGTTGTGGAGTCCCCTTCTCTGGAGATTTTCAAGACCCGCCTGGATGCAGTCCTGAGTAATGTGCTCTGGGCAATCCTGCTTTGGCAGGGGAGTTGGACTAAATGATCTCTAGAGGTCCCTTCCAACTCTGAAACTCCGTGATTCCATGATTCTGTGTATGATATTGCAGAATATTTACAGAATCACAGAATGGTCAGGGTTGGAAGGGACCTCTGGAGATCAACTAGTCCTGCCAGAGAAGGGTCACCTACAGCAGGTTGCACAGGATGGCATCCAGGTGGATTTTGAATGTCTCCAGAGTGGGAGACTCCACAACCTCTCTGGGCAGCCTGTTTCAGTGCTTCGCCACCCTCAAAGTAAAGAAGTTTCTCCTCATGTTAAGATGGAACTTGCTACATTCAAGTTTGTGCCCATCACCTCTTGTCTTGTGTACACTTTGCATTAGGGTCTTGCATTGAGGAAGAAGGTGCAGGAAGGAGGAGATGGGCTGCTAACGGACACCATACCTGCAGCAATGACTAAGTGGAGGCCTGGAGAGCATGCAACCCGTGGGACAGACCCTGAGCGCATCCGGCGATGCCTGCAAAGATGTGTCCAAAGCAGCTTGTTTTCCAAGCCCGGGCATACCCCTGCGGATTTCCTGCAAGGAAGGAAAGCAACTAGAAAGCTCATAGCTGCCCATTAGTGAGACCTCGGGGCTACACACTTCTCACAGCTGTGCCACCTGCCCCTCCGTGCTCTGGGGGACCGTGGCTGAGCTTGACACCACCTTGGCAGTACTGTCAAGTGGGCGTCTGCACCCACAGCAGAGACACGCTGGCTGGCTCCCAGGGAGCTACATCTGGTGCTGGATGTAGCACAGGTGTCTTGCTCATCACAGGCTGATGGTCCCTGCATGGCTGGCGAGCAAGAAGGGGTTTATTGCCTCCAGTCAGCGAGGACGGCTGCTCAGGCCTGCCCAAGGTTGCTCTGCACAGCACCGTCCTGAGCCACGTAGGTATGTGCTCCTCAATCCATGCAATTCAGGTTGATAAGAGCCAGGGAGAACTGTGAGGGATCACATTTTGCATCCAGTTAATACAAATAAAACAGGTCATCTTTAGGCATATCGCAAACAAGGCTTATTTGCTCTACCTGGAGAGTTACTGCAAATATCGAGAAACTGTCCTAAAGAAAGAGCTCCTACGAGATGGCGGAGGGATGTAATGGAAACCCCACCATTTGAGATGTGATTGACTGGGCAAAACATTGAAAATATGATGGCTCCAAAGCTGCCAGAAAAATACATCAGAGCTGATCTCATCTATGACAAGTGTATTAAGTACTTACGGATGGATCTACACAAAACCCCACGTCTGACCCAGGGTCACAGGCATGAAACAGTGGGAGTCACTGTAAACACGCTTATAATTATTTGGGAATTTCTTCCCTTTCTTCCATTCATTAAAGAAAATTATTTTGTTTCTCTTTCCACTTCTTTACTCACAAAGAACTTGAACTGCGGCCTATCAGGGTTTGCAGGACTTTGTTGGATCAAGATTTGCACCCCTTACTGGCAGGAACCAGCTCTGCCAAGATGTGGAGAAAATGTAATCCTTATCCTTGGGAATTGCTTCTATACCTCATTACTGTGCAAAAAATAAACACTAACAGTGATGTTTCTGACAGTCCTTGTAGCCCCACAGGCAGGACTTATGCCGGATGCCTGTTACGTATCGCCGTCCCACTCCTGTTGCTTCGTGTGCAATTATAAATGGTTGGTCTTGGGAAGATGCATCAGGCATTTTTGCTGAGCGCTGCTCTGTGCAGAGGCTGTACAACTTGAAGGGATCACTGTGCAAAGGACCAGAGGAGTTTTTCGACTGTTCCCCGTCCCAGTCACAAGACGATCCCGAGGCAGTGGTGGAAAAAAGGGCTGGAAAAAAGGGCTCACGCAGCCCAGTTAGCCTCTCTGGTGGACTGGCACAGGCTGGCAACTAGAAAATAACTAACGTTCAGAATTTGTTTAACCCAACGTATTTAATCCACTTGGGTGTCAGTTCTGGGGTCTGGCCATGGATGCTCCCAACCCTTATGAGAACATCACTCTCTTTCTGCAGGAAAAGTGGTGCCCTGGGGAACAAGTGCCCTGAGCTGAGGGGACCTGCGAAAGGCAGGTGGGGGGACCCCTCTCTCCCCAGTCCTCCCTTGGCTCCTTCACTCTTGCGCTCGCAGAGGCAGGAAGGCTGTTCCTCAGCCCAACCTCCAGCCACTGCGGTGGCTGCGGCTGGACCGCCTTCACCTCGACTTTGTGTCATTCATTTCTCCTCGGCTGGGAAACGGCTCTCTGAGGCCCTGGACATCTGCTGCTGCTTATACCCAGGCTGCGCTGCTGGTGTCAGAGCTGGCACCAGTTCAAGAAGAGACTGCAATATTTTATTGTGCTGGTGCTGTTTTGCTGAACCCTGCCCCAGAGGCCAGGAGGATGGGTCGACAGGGACGAAGTAGGTAGACCTCATCTCCAACGAGAAGGGGACTTTGCTTGCACTTGACAAGTGGCTGCATGAGGGGAACACATCGCAATCAAGGGAGGTAGAGGAAGTTTTCCCTGGCTTGGCTGGGGAGAGCTGGAGGGAAGAGTGGGAAGAAACCCTTTGGGCAGGCAGGAAGGTAGGCAGGGGAGGGAGAAGATAGGAAAAGCAGGAAAGTTCAAGCAGGAAGGCAACATCAGCAGGCAAGCAACATAACGGAGGGCACCTGTTGGAAGAACTCCAGGAAAGCTCCCAGTTAATTGGGGAGCCAAGAATGTATAGAGTCAAAGTGTATTAGGAAGTAAATCTGGTGGGCAGAGAGGGAGGTGCCAGCGTCTATCTTGCCTTCAGAAAGACTTCAGATAGTGTCTCACAGCGATTGCCCTGAAAGGCCAAGAAACTCACTGCAAATTGCTGTACGAGCCCCAGGACAGCAGTGCCCTCAGCCAGGAGTGATTTATCAACGTGTGGACAGTGAATGGCCGTAACAGGAGCCACAGACTCTCCCCTAATTAAAGGAGGGACATTCACAAGGAGGAGGAGGGCTGGGGCTGTAACAGCTCACCCCACGAATGCCGCAGCAAACACCACACCAAAGGATTGGGGTCTCCATTAGATGGTTTCCCAAAGATTTACAGCTCAGCTATAAAACTCTGCGCTGGGGTGAAAGTCGGCAGCGTGGGATCAAAGTTGTGGCATTATTGTTCACCTGCAGATTTGCCTTAACCATTGCTCAGCCCTCACCCTGCCAGAGCAGTGTACGCGCGCTCTCAGCTGGGGTGATTACATTTGAGCACTGCATGGCCAAAAATCCCACTCATGCAAGGAGAATCGGAGAAGGAACCGGTATAGGATCAGCCTTACTGAGCCTTCATGTGCCCCAGGGATTGCTCCACACTGAAAGAAGACAATACATAACAGTGACTGATGGCGGTAGCAGCGTGCCCTGCCACAGAGGGCTCTGCCGGAGGACGCCAGCGGGGTTCACAGGGCTTGGGGTGCTCGGCTGGTGCCCAGCTCCACGCTCCGCAGGCAGGTGCTACCGCCTGCCACAGCAGCAAATTAATGCCTCCCCTCCCTCCCTGCATCCCACCCGCCCCTCGCACCACCCCGGTGGCCACCAGGGAGGGAGCCTGAGGGGGGGGGGTGCACCCAGTGGTGCGGGGACGCAGGTGCCCGTCACCTGCTCCCAGCGCCAGCTGGAGGAGAGGAGGATGGATGGGGCGAGGGGCCGCATCCCACTCATCCCCTTCCCCTGGCTGCCTGTGGGAGGGCCTGGGCCCAGCAAAAGGGGAAACACGTTACTAAAAACCACAGCCATTTGCAAGTCGAATCAGGTGGAGTCCTTGAAATTGCTTGAAAACCTTTTTTTTTTTTTTTTAAAGGGGAAAAAAAAAGGGAAGTGAGCTGCGCGGCGGTCCAGGTGGGAAGCAGCAGGAGACCATCCTCGGGGTCAGTAAACTGCGGTGGCAGGAGATGGACCGACCTGCTGAGGCTGCATGGTGGACACCACCACAGCAGTTCATACCCTCTGCTAGCCCCCCACACCGGCAGGTACAGGGCCCCCACTTCCCCAAAACCTGCCTCACTTCAGCCGATGCCCATCCGCAGGCACCGGCGTGGGGGCAAGCAGGCCTTCCTGGCACAGGCAGCCATGGCAGGTTTTGAAACCAAAACCTTGCCACTGCTCCCCCGGCCCCCCACCTCTCCCTTTCCCACTCCAGGCTCCCTTTTCTTTTGGATATAAACCCCCGCTGAAATCAAGTTAAGGGAGGCCTGGGCTTGTCCTTTTAAACAGATGAAGTGGGGGGTGTTGCGGGGGGTGGGGAAGGGGGTTGCTATAATTGGATCACTTACTGTGTGACTAATCACAGCCGCCGGTAACCACAGTGACTGTGGTTTTAACCTTACTTGGTCATTTGCAAACCACCCGGATGACCCAGCCATCTGCAGCAGGGTGGGCGGCTGTGGCGTGGGGCCGGGGGCGCGCAGCCCCGCACCCCTCACTGACCAGCCTGCGGATGGGGTGGGGGGCGATGGGACCTCGCAGCGGGTCCTTTCCCTGCCTCTGTGCGGGTGGCCTCCCGAATGGGCATAGGGAGGTTGGGAGCATGGCCACAGAGCAGGCAGGACCACAGCAGGGATGGGCTTCAGTCAAAAATCCAGCTCCAGACCTAAAATTGGGGGGTTCCTCAGATGCACAGTTCAGGCTTGGCCCATGGGACAAACCCACGTAGCTCCACACCTCGGGGTCTGGATGTGACTGATGGCACCCACACTCACTGTGGAGGTGGCATCTGGCCACCCACATCTTGCCCTGGTACATCTATTTCTGGCAAGGGAGTGATGACTAGATTACAGGCGATAGAGCAGATTAAGTTTTGATTCTTATTTATTTGAGTAAGAACAATCCTCAAAAGCCATTATTAACCTCCTTACCTTTAATCAGCCAATTGCTGGGAGTCCTGGTAGCCCTGCTTTTACCGGGTGACCCGGTGAACCTGAAAGCGGTTCAGGGCCGCAGCGCGTGGGCTGCCGCCACCGCTCATCAGGAAGCTGAGATATGGCGAGAGGTGTGTGTCAGGGCGTTCTCCTTTCTCTGTCATACCTTCAGGGTGGTGAAGTGAGGCCAGGGAACCCCCACCTGCCCCATGCGAGCACAGCCACCCAGGAGAGCCAGGCGGCCACTGCCACTCTCGCTCATTTTGAGCCCCGGCGTTCAGTTTCTCCAAAGGAGGACGGAAGGAAGCAACAAATGGGAAGGAAACGGGCCTGCTTGTGAAATCCAAAACCGGATCGGTAAGAAAAACATCATAAATTATGGATCCCCTGGAGCCGCCGGCAGCCTGTCATTGTGCATGATCTGTCTCCATTGTACTTTTTTCTGTGCGGGTGGAACAGTTGTAAACTAACACAGGGCGAGCTGCTTCTGCCGAGGATCACCGCTCGCGGCTGGAGGAGCCCTCTGCCTTCCAGCACAAACAGCCCATTGCGAACCAAATGTTTCGTGTAACCGATAGCGGCCCCAGCGGGTAGGCAAGCCCTTGACGGGGGTGAAGGGGAATGGGGGCTTCAGCTGATCCTGCTCACTGGAGCTTAGCACCGGTGGACGCGCCAGCTGCAAGGACGGGGACGGGCAGCCTCGGCCAGCACAAGGCCGCCCATTGTTCCCCAATACACTGCTGGAAAAGACAACCGGATTAGGGTTGTCGAGCGGCGGTGTAGGACGCCCGGGAGCCTGAAGGGGGTTGCTCCCGGCCCTCGGCCCCCAGGTCCCGGGGGGGCTATGCTGGGGATGGAGATGGGGGGAGCACCCACAGAACAGCCCGCCCGGAGGAGCAGGGGTTAAGGCTCTTTGGGAGGGGGATTTTTCGGCCCCCCAGCTGCACCAGCCCGCCTCGGATGCCAGATGCAGGCGGGCAGGGGGAGGAGGGGAGCAGGAGCCGAGAACGAACTCAAGGTCAAACGGCGAGGGGAGGGGGAGGAAGAGGAGGTGGCGGGGAGGGGAGGAAGGGTGTCCCCCACGCAGGCGGAGAATCGCTCTTTATCCACCCTCCTTCCCCCCTTCCCACACGCCGACCACAGAGGCAGCCTCTCATCGGGATATTTATGAACGCAGGCACAAATGGGAGGCTGAAGGGAGGCAAAAAAAAAAACCCCAAACAACAACAACAACAAAAAAACCAACAACCACCCCACCACCAACCACCCAACCCTATTTTGCTCATTCTCTTTCTTCAAAGAGCAGATGTGCCGCGGCCTGCAAACCAAGAAGGACACTCCCTTGCTGTTAGCTAATTTAGGCTGACATGCTAGGTTTTTGCGGTTCAAAATGAGAAGTTTAGTAATCCGCCGCTAACATTAACCAACACACCTCTCGGCACAACCGCCCGCGCCGGGTTCGGGCGTCCTTTGACGTTACAGGCAGGAAAAGAAAAAAAGAAAAAAAAAAGATTTTTTTTTTTTTTTTTTTTTTTGTCTTGCAGGGGAAAAAAAAATAGGAAAGAAGGCAAAAGGCTGGGCAGCCCTGAGGAGCTGGATAGTATCGCGGCACCCGGCTGCGGCAGCCGCAGGAGTCAAACCAGCAGCTGCCTTCCACTGGAGCCCAAAAAGTAAATGAAGAGCAGCAGCAGTGAGGAAAAGGCTGTAGCATCACCCCAGTGCTCGCCCAACGCATGCCACCCCCACGGATTCAAAGAAATAAGTCTTTCTAGCGGGTTTATTTCATTTTAAGGGGGGGGGGGGAGTCGTTTTTCCTTTTAAGCCACTTCCCTGCTTATTTTCTCTATGCCTGGCCACAGTTCAGCGGCTCGTCAGAAGGTGGGCTAGTCCCTCATTGCAGATTCAAGCACGCTTCTGTGCCAAATTGACCTGCTGTTATCCCCCCTTTCAGCTACTGTAACCAACACCGCACAAACAATGAATTATGAGATTAGAGTTACAGAAAAATGGCCTCATTCTGCAGATGTTGTGTCTGGAACCGGCTGCTGCTTCGGCCTTGTGTTTGTTGTGTCATCTTCCTCTCTCTCCCCCCCCCCCCCCAACAGCCCCACCTTCTCTGGGTGGTGATGCACGCCGGGGACTCTGTTTTGCGAAGGGTTAATTAGCAGCTTCCAACCCCACCCCACCCCCCAAAAAAAAAAGGAAGGAAAAAGAGAGGGAATGGGCGAGAGAGAAAAACAACATTGATAAGAGAATAGCCATTGTATAGACAGAAAAACAAATAATTGATCTGGAATACAAAAGGCCATAGCAGAATTATTTTAAGATATATTGGAGTTTCGCGTGGGAGCGATGCTGCGGGGCCAGAGAGGGCACGGGGGTTTCTTTGTTGTGTGTATGCTGGGAGAGGTGGCAGGGGTGTGGGGGTGTGTGGGGGGGTGTGTACATGTGCACGTGGGTGTTATGTGCACACGCGTGTGCATGTGCTGGAGCCGTCACGGCGCTGTCAGCTGCTCAGCATCGCAGCAGCTGGTACCTGTGGACTGAAAGCCCATGCAGGCACCGTGGCAGCAGGAGAATGCAGCACTGCAGCCTCCCAAATGCATTTGCTAACTGAGGAGAATCAGGGTGGTGTTTGGTTTTGTTTTTTTTTTCCACAGTGGATCCAAATTTTCAGGTTAAAAAGCGTATTTGGGGACAAGAAAAAAAACAACACACCAACAACAAAAACCCTGAAATAAAACAAACTCTTGCAGCTGAGAGTTTTGCTGTTGACTTCAGCTGGGTAAGGAATTTGCCTAGGAAGCCAGTGACTGATGTGGACCCAGCCTGGCGGATACACCTCATCATTCTTGTCGTTCCCACTATGCCCGGTTTACACAGCTCAATAATTGTATCTTATGTGCAATTTTTAATACACATTGGGGAGCGATAAATGGAAATAAAGGCTCTCTGCATGCTGAAGGCTGTGCTCTTGGTTAGTGGTGGGACAGTTTTTTTCAAGGGAGTAATTGATTTTGGGAAAAAAATGCAACCGTAGGTCAGTTGAAACTATTTGTGAAGTTCACTGTGGTTTTGGTGAAGTTTTGACAGTTAAAAAAAATGCTCCAACGTTTCATCTGGGGATTTCAAATGAAAATGTCTACAATTTTCAAAATGAAAATACTTAAGTCTGTATTTTAAAATTATGTTCCACTTTGGAAATTATTTATGTTTAAGGACTTCAAAAGGTAAAACGCAATTAAGTGGTCTTCTTTGGAGTGAAATACATCTTTAATTATTTCTTGTGTTGCTAAGCATTTTTTTGCAGTTGACTGAAACCCTTTTTTTGTTGTTGTTGTTGAATTCACGTAAAAGGAAGAGCTGGGTGTCCCCGGCCTGCCTGGCTCTCTCCCTTGGCGCAGAAGGGGGTGTAATTGCTGAGGAAGGTAATTGCCCACGCAGTGACAAGTCCCTGTTCATCAGGATACGGCCAGGGACCCCTTCAAAACCATGTAAGTGGGATGAGTGCGGTGCTAGCCAGGAGGGGGAGGAGGGCCACCAAACCTCTCCTTCCTCCTCCACTCGGTACCCAGCCTGGGGGGCCCAGCCTGCATGGGACCCCCGCCTCCCACCTCTCCAGGAGGTCATCTCGCACCAGAAAGCCGGGAGTTTCTGCATCCAAGAGCAGATGGCTCCTAGCCCCAAAGTGGGGCAGTCCTGTGTCCTCCAAGGATGACACAAGTGTCTGTCTGAATTGCCTCAGGTTGCATCCATCCTCCCACAGCCACCATGGGCACCCGCTCCAGCGTGCTGCAGTGCTGCCGTGTGCCTTTTTAGTAACTGGGACTGCTGTGACACTCCAGAGGACAAGAAAGCACAAGGCAGGAACAGGAAGGCGGCTGTGAGAAGAAGCCCCATGGAGATGCTGCATCTGCTCCATCTTTTTCTTTTTGCTAGTATTTTAATCTCTCAGCTAAAATGAACAGCAAGTTGCAGAATTTGGCTTGATCTTTTGTGTTTTCTGTGAAGTCTCAACCTACCGTCGCATCCTGTTGTGCTTCAGGCAATGTGTACTTTTTCTAGGCTTTGCTTGACACCAGGCTGCACAGGCAGGAGCTATAGGTAGGCTCCAACATATTAAAAATACTTAGCGTTCCTTGAGGAGAAACACACTTTTCTGAGATGCTGCAGTCCTATTAGGCAGCAGGTTCCAGCTCCTTTTCTCCCTGTGTCTCTGGTCTCAACTTCTCCACAGCACCAGTTCCCTTTCCACGCTGTGTTTTTCCCCATGGTTTTTACTTCCATTTTTTTAAGGCAATCTCATATTGACTCTTTTATCCCAGTCCCGTGCTGGTAAGGCAGGTTATAAACATTAGTTTCCCTATCAGAAAATTCAACTAGTAATATGATAAAATATCATTTGATAAACTTCAATTATTAAAACCCAACGCTGACAGAAAAGGACCTAAGACTCCAGCAGCCTGTGCTCCTTATCCTGTTTCGTTTCTTTGGCTATATTCACAGCAAGTGTCTTCTACTGTGCTATTAAGAGGTTTGCATCCTCCAGTCCACTTGCCCTGGATATTTCAATGGAGTTTATGCTTATATATTTCAGTGGAGTTCATCATGGTTGGAGACACTCCAGGAGAAGAAGATGGGAAAAAAAATTAGAAAGGTCCTCGGGAGCTGAATACGTGCATAGCTGTATGCTAACTACTCCCCAGCCTATTAATCCAGTCTCACCATGTCTATACAAAAGGAATTACTTCAGTTTCCTTAGTATTCGCATTGTTCCACAGAGATCTGGGAGGCTGTGCTGTGGCTGAACAAAATCTGTTTGGTTTTGTTTGCAATATTCTGGTTAAATGGCTGCATTTGGTGAAAAGCCTCCATAAGAATCAAAAAGGAGCCTGGATTCCTGGTTGCGTTGCTGCCTTTTTCCCTCCCCCACCCTTCAAACAGCAACAACAAGAAGTCGCTCATGAGGAAAGCTTGAGCCAGGAAACCTAGAATTAATTTGAGAAAGTTACGGGGAATGAGAAAAAGGTCTGGTAATGGAAATTGCATTAACTTGAGTGCTCAAATCCACTATTATCGCAATCCCAGTGTTAAGAAGCCACCGTTTGGTGCTGCGGTGCTCTCGGCAATACCCACTGGTCAGGGGGGTCACTCCCAGCAAGGGGACAGTGGTGGTAGCGAGTGTTTCGGCTGGATGGTGCTGGGTCTGCCGTGCCATTGCCTCAACCCCATCCACTTTGTGCTGTAGCTGTCTCAGGAGGGTACATGCTTTCCTTCATGCTGGTGGTATACGAGCATCCAGGTAGCTAACAGCATCCATCATTTGATTTTAAACTCTTTTTTTTTTATCTGCATTTGAGTTAGGGCTTTAACCTTCGCAGCATCATCTTTTTTAACCCGTTTCAGAAACAACCGCTGGCTCACACATGACACCCCTGCTATTTGGTATTCTCTGTTGCTGTTGCTACCCATACGCATTTTAATCTCTCACTGCTCATATTGTCCTTATATAGATCCTGTACCAAACTCCTCCCCATCAACTACAGCAGTGAACACCTGTTCTCACATCATTAACTTTATGTGCTTAAATTCTTCACGAATATGACCGCTGGCCTATAGCGCTGCTGTGTGTTGAACCCTGATGGATAATCTATGAAATCTGCAAAATAGCTTCAAGGATGTAATACAGAAGATTCTCCACCCGAATTTACTCACTGGTTCCCAGCTGTCCCATATGAATTTGTGATATGTGTGCTTGTCTGTTTGGGAATACATTTATTAAGCACCTGGGGGATAAAAAAAAGCTCAGTTTATCCATCCATTATTCTTCCAGCTCAACTGGTGGTAAATCACAACAGCCTTAATAAAGCGTTTCATTTTCCAAATGAACAAAACCTACTTCAGGACTCCTGGAGGACAGCACAAGTATCTTTCTACAGCCCTGTACAGCCGGCATCAACTTCATCACCTTCATCACCCTTCCAATTGCTTTTTTCACTTGGGTGGCGATTTGCACAGGAGCACCTTGCTGCGGCAGCCTAGCGCTCGCCGCCCCTCATCCGACATATCTGCTTCCCGTCAGCAGCGGTATCGCAGCGGATCCCGGGGGCCAGCCCCCTCCTCCCTCTTCTGTTCCGAGCCGTCCCCAGGAGGTGCCGCGTGGGCTCTCCCCACGTGACGGGGAGCAGCTGCACTCCTGCTCTGCCCCCCTCGCTCCCCCCGCCTCGCAGCTGCAGCCCATCCTGGCTACAAAGGACGAGGAGCTAACTTTTTGTGGCATATGCTGTTACAGTCGGCTTTGCTGCATCTTTTGTCTGGATTCGTTGCCTTCGAAATAGCTGAAGCCCCTTTGCTTTCTCAGCATTCACCGAGCCTGAGCATTCAGCCAGCCGACGCATTAGTATTTTGTCTTCGTAAGCACTCATGGCTGCTATGAATGGGGTCAAGAGTCGTTAGGCCTGGGACATCACGGCACCCTCTTCCCTTCTCCCACAGCATGGACAAACGGCTGCTCCGTGCTTAGAGAGCTGCCCTCTGCCAGCCACCTACTTGTCCATGGAGGCATCCCACCCCATCCCATCCCATCCCACCCCATCCCACCCCATCACATCACATCACATCACATCACATCACATCACATCACATCACATCACATCCTTTTCCATCCCACCCCACCCCATCCCATCCCACCCATCCCTTCCCAACCCATCCCTTCCCATGTTATCCCATGCTATCCCATCCCATCCCATCCCATCCCATCCCATCCCATCCCATCCCATCCCACCCCACCCCTCCCCTTCTCATCCTATCCCAACCCATCCCACCCCTTCTCATCCTATCCCAACTCATCCCATACATCCCCAGGTTGTATCCATCACCTGGGGCTCACACCTTCACCTTTGCTGCTCCAGGGTCCCTGTTCAGCCCTACAGAACCATGTGCTAACGAGTGACCTGAGACCCTTCCCAGCATCTCCCTAAGCTTTGCCTTTGCGGTGTTGCAAAGACACCCAGGTTAGAGATTTGGGAAGACTTATTCAGGAATTATTTAGGAATGCCAGGCACACCCTTTTCGCAGCACGGCGTGCAAGGAGGTTTCCCCATAATAAAAAAGGTCACCTTTACGAACAGGGGTTATGCTGACAGCCCCCCGGTGTGGTCAGTGCCATTTGTGCTCACGGTGGTTTTGGGCATTTGGGTGTCGTTGGCACTCACACAGTGCCCTGAAAGCGGCACGCTGCCCAGGCTGGGCACGTGTGGGGTTTTGGAAAGCTTCTACAGCCATAAAACTCACTATGACTTCTGGTGAGAGTATCTGAAAATATGATCCCAAACCTTTCTATACTCTCAAGTATTTTTTAGAGGACATCATAGGAAAATATTCTTTTCTTCTAAACTTACGCACTATTCAAAATGCTTTTCTCAAATCTCTCTCTAAAGCCAAAGCGGGTGGGAGGGCTTCCTTACATCCACAGATAAATGTGGCTCGTGTGTAGGAACAGAGAGACTTTACAAAATAACACCAAAACACCTCATGTGGTGTTGTCACATATGAGAATACAAACACAGCTTTGGTGCAAAACTATTTTATGCCAGGGAGTCTGGAAGTAGCTGGTGTAGATAAATGAGTTTCAGAGGCAGTTAAGTATGTGCATATTAGGTGAGAAGTCTTATGCTCAGGAGAGCATTACGGCGCTGCGTTACACACGTTAGCAGCTGCAAAAATCATGACTGTGCGTTTAAAAACAGGAATAGGAGGAAATGATGTTCTTTTCTTCAGCGTGCGTAGAGAAAATGAAATGGTTTTCGTGTGAACTTTTCACGCTGCCTCTTTTATTCTGCATGCTCTGTGCATGATACCCGTCTTATTAACCTCTGCCTCCTGCACTCACCCATCAAGTACAATAAAATGGCTCCTCTGATGTCCTTGGTCTGCAGGGAGTTTCCAGAAATGGCATCTGTGCTGACATTGAAATAATCTGCAGTCCGAGGCAAGTATGCAAGTTATTGACGAGGCTGCCTGGCAGCGGTGGCCAGCTCTCTGAACTGCTCCATTCTTGTTTACCTAAAATCCTTTTCCTTCCTCTCTTTATTTGAGAACACAGTACGCTGTGCCACGATGCTATCGAATAGCGGTCCCACACACACACAAGGGCCGGCCGGGGATGGCGGCCCGGTATTCACAGCGGCATGGAGGAGCTTCAGAGGCTTTCGCCGCCTCTGAAAATCAGGTTTCTGCTCTTCATCTCCTGGCATCGGTCCCACGGCAGGATCACAGTGAGAGCAGATTATACCCACCGCACGACAGGAGTCAATTCCTACTGACTCCAGGTAGCCGCCGCTGCCACCGTTTCAATCAGTGCACTGGTAATTAAAAATTGGTCAAGGTCCAGCCGCTTCCACCTGATACGTTGGGCAAAAGTGCCTGGAAGAGAGGGACAGAGGGGTCCCAGGGCACAGACGGCTGCTTGCAGACCCTGCACCAACCGTGCGGGGAGCCGGAGCCCCGTGGAGGCTGTGCACAGCTCAGACTTGCTGGAGCCTATCACTTCTAGCAGACTGAAGGGTGGGAATGAACCCCCAAAAAATGCACATCGGGGTCCATGCCACAGTGGGATGCAGGAAAAAGTCTTGGAGATGATTTTGGCCATCCTTAAGTTGACGCAGCCCCTGGGAAGGACAGCTCTATCTTATAGTAACTCCCTGTACTTTTCAGTACAACAATAAATATATATTTATACAAAGACATCAGCATGAGACCTTCCTCTGATAGCACTTATAGTCTGCTATGGCTGAGAAATACAGAGTATATCATATTTAACCCCCACAAACATCACTAACAAACCCTAGCACCCGACCTCCCAACACACCGCTGGCTTCTCCTGAGTTACCGCTTACAGAAAGGGGTGTAAAACCAGGACAGAGAGGAACTGTTGCCCAGTTCCAAGCTGTCAAAAATCACGGCTCAGACACAACATACTGGAGCAGCTGACACACTGGAGGGGATGCCATACAGAGAGACCTGGACAGGCTTGAGAGGTGGGCCCGTGTGAACCTCATGAAATTCAACAAGGCCAAGTACAAAGTCCTGCACGTGGGCCAAGGCAATCCCATGCACAAATACAGGTTGGGTGGAGAATTGCTTGAGAGCAGCCCTGAGGAGAAGGACTTGGGGGTGTTGGTAGATGAGAAGTTCAACATGAGCCGACAATGTGCGCTCGCAGCCCAGAAGGCCAACAGCATCCTGGGTTGCATCAAAAGAAACGTGGCCAGCAGGGCGAGGGAGGGGATTCTGCCCCTCTACTACACTCTCGTAAGACCGCACCTGGAACATCATGTCCAGCTCTGGAGCCCCCAACATAAGAAAGAAATGGACCTGTTGCAGCAGGTCCGGAGGAGGGCCATGAAGTTGATCAGAGGGCTGGAGCACCTCTCCTATGAAGACAGGCTGTGAGAGTTGGGGTTGTTCAGCCTGGAGAAGAGAAGGCTCCATGGAGACCTTATAGCAGCCTTTCAGTACCTAAAGGGGGCCTACAGGAAAGATGAGGAGGGACTCTTTATCAGGGAGTGTAGTGATAGGACGAGGGGTAATGTCTTCCAACAGGAAGCAGGTAGATTTAGAATGAGGGTGGTGAGGCACTGGAACAAATTGCCCATGGAAGTTGTGGAGGCCCCATCCCTGGAGGTGTTCAAGGCCAGGCTGGATGGGGCTTTGAGCAACCTGCTCTAGTGGAAGGTGTCCCTGGCCATGGCAGGAGGGGTTGGAACTAGATGATCTTTAAGGTCCCTTCCAACCTAAACCATTCTATGAGTCTATGAGATAAACCTGGCACTCCGGCTTTGAGCCTTTGATCTTCAGCTGGTTTGTGAAGAGAGAAAGAAGAACAAGGTTAATCACAAACAGCTGATGTAGAAGTTGCTGGTCTGATATAAAAATGGCAGATCCTCCTGTAACCACCCACCTCCTGGAGCAGGAGCCTTCACCACAAAACAACTGCCTCCCCGTTGCAGGAACTGGCTGCACAACAGGTATTTCCAGAGAGAAGAGCAGATTAAAGTAGTTTTCCATCTAGCCTGGGTATGGGCATGTTGGGGATTCTGAGGAAGGGGCCACAAAATGAGCTTGCAGGTCTCGCTGGTGTTCATGATACATAGTGCCTGGTTTTTCCGGCTAAGCTGCCATTTGAGTTTCTACCCGGAGAATTACACTGTGAGAAGTTAAACAGGATGCTGAAAAGTTTACAAATACAGACTATATGCTTGTCCGCCCCCACTTTCACCCCCTTTCCGTGTGGGCACATACATCTCTGCGTATACACAGCAGCATGGCCTTCTCCCAGTGTTCCCACCCGCTCCTGGCACGGCTGGGCTCAGCCAGCCCTGCCAAACCTGCCCCGCGTGGCACGCCAGCGCTGTCTTCTTCAGCTTGAATCCTTTCACCACTTCAAACTGTTCACCATGCCTGTGCCATGGTCTCTTCTCCATTATATCTTTCTGGAAAAAGGGTGGCCGTTGGGGCTCAGGGGCCCCTGCAAGGAAAGCAAGGGTGGCCCCCAGTCCTGACATGGCTCCTGGCAGCTCCACTTCCCCCCCGAAACCCCAGCCTCGTCCCACAGGACTTTTGCCAAGGAGGTAGGTTTTGGTACTGCCGCCCCGTTTCCAACCAAACTGGCAGACATTTGAAAAGTGATTACATCCTTACAGTTTCTTGTGAAAACCAGAAAAAGGGCGAGAGCACTGCAGAAGTAAAAGGGGGGGGAGGGGCCTGTGGGCAGCTCTTGCTGGGTCCCCCTGGCAGCACCAGGGGCTGAGGAGGAGGAGTGGGGACAAACCTGGGCTCTGCTCACTGTGGCACTCACAAAAAATCCTGCTAACCAGGAGAAAAGCTGGACTTTGCGCCAGGCTCGGGCCTTTCCCAGGTCCATCTCTGTTTGCCACCGAGATAGGCAGCACCGGGTGAAACAAAGAGGGAGCGAGAGCAGCTGTGGGAAGCTTTTCCAGAGAATAAATATTTCTATTATTTCCCAGCCTGACTGGAAGCATTCATGGGCTGCGAGGAGATGGTTACTCCCTCAACTGCTTTGCTTATCTCAGCCGCTCTAGGTGGTGGTTGCAGCAAATGGCACGCTTGCAAGATAACAGAGGCTTTAAAGGGCTGCTGTCTCGCAGAGAAAGGGAGATGCTGACTCAGCTGCTGGGGAAAAATCGAGCAAAACATGGAAAAGGCACAAAAGTTTGTGCGCGGCCCGAAGAGGAGAAAATAAGGGAGGGATTCTGAGAATAGGAAGACGCTGAATTCAGGGCGCATCCGCTGGCGAGGGGCGGGGGGAGGCCGGGCAGGCCAACAATGGAGCAAAACCGAACACCACAAAGGCAGGAAATGCAGAAGTTCAGGTTCACACAGAAGTTCAGGTTCACACAGCGCGGCCGGGGCAGCTGCCCCCCACGCGCGGCACAGGTACGGGACCCTGCGCGTGGCTGCCGGCCCCACAACGTGGCTGTACCCACCCAGGGGTTTTGCAGCTCAAACCCCACCACCACCCTCCCCAAGCTGTTTGGGGGGTGTTGTTTTTTTTTTTTAAATAAGCATGCTAACACCTAGTAATGGGGCTGTGGAGCTGAGCTGGTAGTGGGAATGGCACAGCATACAAAGTATCTGCACAAAGACGGTTTTATAGTACACAGGAGAAGCAGCGTGTTTGTTTCAAAGCCAAAAATGATTAAAAATCAAAATAGCGGATGTCCCCTGTGACTTCTGCTTGCTGAGGATTTGTGAATTCACTAGACAAGTTTTACAGTCCAGCTACTTTAGCTTTTAGCATAGATGAGATAACCAGACCACTATAAAACATGAAATCCGTATTACTGTGCATCTTCAGTGCTGATATTTCTATAAGCATCTAGGCAGGTCATATTAAGCACCAAAGCAGGAACATATAAGCAGGCAATTTTCACTCACTACTAATTGTGGTGGTTTTCTTGCTATAATGTTCATAGTGAACAATACTTAGAGAGTTTTTAATATTCATTGACCAGAGGATCTTCACGAGTTCATTTTCATTGCAGCAACCGGCGTCACTAGATGCTGAGCAAATCAGTGGAGCAACGACAGTGGGCATAAAGGACAAAACTACATGAAACTCCGCTTGGTTAACAGGCATGTTTAGACTCAAAGATAAAATGGTTCACATAGACTTCAAAACAAAACGTGGATGGGAACCCAATTCATCCACATGATGCAGGGCCAAGTTTCAAGCGACTGCCCTCCATCCTTCGCTATGGTGGCGGTGGTTCCCAGGGCCACGGGTTCACGAAGCCTCCCCGGTCATCAGAGGGGAAAGGACAGGATGGCCATCGGATGCCCTCAGCTCTCCAGGAACCACACTTGCAAGGCAGCATCGCCCTTGCCGCCATGGAGGTGGGGTACAGCTCTCAGAAGTCGAGCGAGGAAGGGCTGGTTTCTATGGTGGGGCTTCTCCCTGTCCTTTCGGAAGTGCCATTCCCAGTGTTTTGGGGGTCGTACGCAGCCCACAGCTGAGCCCTCCCACCACCCGCCCGGCTTCGCTGCTGCCAGAACAGCTGAGCTCATTAGCATGTAAAGGAAATGAAACTGCAGCTCCGGTCTGTTTTGGGTGCAAACCCGGAGACCACGGAGCAGTGCAGAAGACACACAGATCCCCGTGTGTCTCAGGCCCTCGCAGAGAAGCAGAAGGCTGCAACAATTTTTCGATGGGGCAGCCCCGTTTGCCAGCGATACCTCGGCAGGAGGGAGATGCTTTGCTCCCGTTTGCCTTCGGCGCTGCTGCGGGAAGAGGGAGGGCAGAGGCTGTGGAGGAGACCCTCCCTCACCGGAGCCAAGGAGCAGCGTGCAAACTCTTCTGGGCAGCCGGAGGGGGTGTCTTATCTAGCGCCTGTAAATCTCCGCATAAATTTATAGCGCTATATAAAAGTTTAAAAAGAAGGAAGAGGCCGCCGCTTTGTAAAGAAAGGAAGTGGTGGGGAAAGGAGTAGGAACAGACTTAATTTGTGCAGTAGCCTGGAAAGAGTCCATAGGGAGTTTAAAAAGCAATTGTATTTTGGATCCTGAAATTAAGCAGCGAGCCGCTCGCCGTTTGGCTGAGGGTGAAGTGGTCAAATGTCATAACACGTGAGGGAAAACAGCAGCTTTCCATCCCCTGTGGGAGCCCCGGAGCGAGGGGTTTAGATGGGGAGGAAGGGTTACTGCACCGGAGGAATACAAAAAACAAACCAAACCAAAAAAAAACAACAAACCAACCAACAAACCAGGACAGGAAAGCATGGACGGAAATCTAAGCAGAAGGCCCAGGACTGTCACAGCAGCAACACACAGAGGCTCTAGTGTGGCTGGAGAAAGGAAGAGGATGCACAGGGCGATGGAGGGGGGCAAGGGGGAAGGAGGGCTGGGGATTATAAACCGCTGTCAGCTTAATTTCATTTCCCAGGAAAATAAAAAAAAACCAACCTATTTGTAGGCACACGGATGAGAACAAGAAGATGAGATTCAGTCAAGATGGGTTTGTAAAGAACACATTGCATCAAATCAAATTAATTTCCTTGTGTGGTAAAGTAATAGGCTTTGTGGATATACTTGAGGTTAGCGAGGCTTTTGACACAGTCTTCCAAACATCCTCCTAAGTAAATTGGGGAAGCACGATTTAGCTCAAACTCCTGCAACGCAACTGAAAATCAAATTGGAAACTGTACAAAAGGACGGAGCTTATGGTTAAAAGCAGATTCTGTGAGGCCTCGTAGGACCCGGGAGTGTTTAGCAGGGAACAGAGATCACGCCTTCACGGAGAGTCTTGAAATATTTTGAACGGCAATGTTCACACTTAAAAAAGGTCTTCATTCAAAATGACAAAATGTCCTTACAGTCCGATGGGAAGCAGCACAGTACTACTGTTATGGAGAAATAACGCACGGAGTGACCATCAGCCAGGGGACCTCTGGAGGAACAGAGGATCATAAGCTGAGCATGAAACAACATCACACCATGACAAAAGAGGGAGGTGGGCAGGGTCAGAGCTGAAGCCCCAGATGAAGCAAGCTGGTTGCATGGACTGTCGCAGCCCAAACAGGGCGGCCAGTGCTGGGACCTGCTTTAAGATTGACCAAAGGGAGTGGTCTGGAAGGTACAACCTTCAGGGAAAGACTGGGCCAACCGTGGGTCAGTCTGAAGATATAAAAGCTGAGGTGGAACACAATAACTGATTTCCAAGGTAGAAAACACTGCTGCCAAGGAAAAGGGATCCTTTGGTTCTCCTTGTTCACGGAGAGTGGGACTAACAGTCACAGGTAAAAACTACAGCGAGGAGAGTAAGTCAAAATGTGAGCGAAGCATGGCATGGTTTGTGGGATCTCTGTCCCTCAAGGTCTTTAAGAACAGGTTAAAAAAATATGACTAGAAGAGCCTGAAGGGTGGTTAGTCCTCTTCTAGGGCAACGGATTTGTTAGACATCCTAAGATCCCTGCCAGGCCAACCAGAGGCAAATATACACTGAAATACTAGTGAAATAAAATGCTTGAGCACTGGCCCTTCAGTAGTAAATCAGGGTATACAGCCTAATAACTTAATAGGACAATTTAGGTAATTTTGTTTTGGACTGGATGCTGTAAGACCAGAATCCAGATTCGGGATGAGTTTTGCTACTACCTTCACTATGGCCACCTTTTCACCCTGGGATTCCAGCTCCATCCACCGTCAACCACAGCTCTCAGTAATAATGTTTGTATCCCCTATTTTTATTTCTCCACTGCCCAATCAGTTGTTCTGTGAAATGCCTAAGACAGCCTGGCCTTCTAAAATCACACAGAAGCATGTAAGGGCTCCAACAGTTTTCCCCATACCCGTAGGCACCCCCGCCTGCTCCTAGGTCAATGTGTCCTATTATCTTCATGTTTTGCTTTGCTGACATTTATGAATGCCACCGCTCAGTTAAAGAAAATTTTATTGGGCTAAGAAAGCAGGATATGGCGATGTTCATTATTGGTATAACTTCTCCTTTCATTCATCATAGCCATAATTAATTTTCTAGCATGGGTATAGGCTGAGATTTAAAGCCATCCTCATGAAATGAATTAGTCCCTTTTCTCATCTTATTTGGAGTCCTCTATTGTGAATACACTCCAAGTGTAATAGAGAGGCAATTTATGAGAATGAAATCTCATCTGTGTCCTATTCCTTGCCCTCTCTCTGGTGATTTTATTATGCCAGGGTGCCTCTTCCCATTTGTTTAGAGGGCAGGCTGCATTCGTTATTCTAAGCTCAACAGGTTGTTTGGCATACATCAACGCACAGCGGGAAAGGGAGACAGGCCTTGAATGCACGACGTCCAACAGTCAAAGTGTGCAGTTGGGGTCTGCGGGTGAGGGATGTTGCTGCACGCAGCATCTCAACACCAAGGAAATCCTTAACTAGGGCTCACGGTAGTCCAAGATTCAAATCCCACTAAGCCACAGATCATTCCAGCAGGAGAAGCTGGACGTAACAACTTGGGGGCATGAAGCCTGACCTGACCCAGGGTTGATACCCCGGCACCAGCACACCTCCCATCACTCCCAGTCTGGTGAGGAACGCAGCTGAAAATGCAAAGATGGGATGGATCAATTTTTTTTATCCGAAGAAGAGTGCGCTATTGCTGAATCTGCTGAGATTTAAAGCCATCCTTCTGAAATGAGTTAGTCCCTTTCCTCATCTTATTTGGAGTTCCCTGTTGTGAATATAATCACAGCAGTGTGTGGAGAAAACTACTGACTTCTGGGAACGAGCATTCAGCTTCGAGGGAGCTCAGGAAAGCTGATCGGAAGAAGTAGAAGTTTTTGCAAAGAATGCAATGCGATGACAATGCTCCGAGGCCCCGCTCGGGCACTCTGGTGTTTGCAAGCAGCTAAAGCTCCCCAGGCCTCAGTAGAAAAGTTTCCACCTTTTGGTTCTGTCAGAAAACTCCAGTGCTGAAAATTTCCCTGTTGAGGTGGAAGCAAAGGTTTTTTCCGTGTTGTCGTGCTCTAGGCTTGTCAGTTTGCAGGTGGTTCCCTAGTTAAACCAAGGGGTAACTATTCAGAAACTTTAAAAAGGCCCGTGGCATCAATTTTTGGCTCCTAGCCTTTCTCTTTTGTTGTTTAAACATCACGCACGGAAGAGCAGATCCTGGAAATCACACAGTTACGATGGTCCTCTTGCTGGAGGTCCCGGGGATGTCGCTGGAACCAGGAAGGGAACAACCATGGCTGTGAGTGATGCTCCTACCAGCGGCTGGGGCAGCTGCATGGGCCAATGCACCGTGGCCACCATCTCCAGCGCTGCTTCGAGGTGGTACGCTGACAGACTATAATGGCTTACTTTCATGGGCTGGGCTGCAACATGCAGCAGCTCCCAAAGCATGGAGCACAACTGCATTTGTAGTTTAAATTATCCTGCTCTCTGTGCCGGGGAAATCTCCATTCCCCTTGCACCAAATTTTTATTATGAAGCGACCACTTAGGCAGCTTGCATGCAGATTTCAGATGAGATGAAGAGGATGTTTTGCTGGTTTAATTTCAACTGAGCTGAAAATAAAAATTAGCACCAGTAACTTTTCACAGATTTTACCTTCGGAAAGCGATTGCATTTGATTTTCCAGAAAGCTGGGATGTAGCTAATTAAAACCGCACATATCATCCTAACATCATATCCTCACTACTGAACTTCTAACCTGACATAAATACATTGCATAGTGTAACCTGTTTCTCCTGATTATTAACCTTGAACATGGCAACCTATAAATCATCAGTGAAACAGCTGGTGCTCACCATTGCCCCAAAGGTGTATGATTACGATCATTTTATATATATCTTGGTATGCAGACATGAAAAATTCATTGAAGAGCTTGGTATTGTAAGACTTATTGTAATGAATTTTCTTAAAAACATAGATCATGCTTAAAATAGGTGTCTGCTCATTATAATGTAGCCATTTATATCTTCCTGAATTACGTGTGCATAGCTTGGCTGATTTTTAGAGTCAAATGTGATTCCTAAACAAATTCAGAGTGGTCAGTTTGCCTGTACTTCAGGGTGAGATTTTCATTTTCAGCTTTATGCCTTTATTTCCATGGGGGCTGGGACTCAAACTTGCAAAAATATCAAAGGGATTATGGATTTTTCCCAGCTGGAGATTCCTCTGCAACACTTGGTGTTACATCCATCGCTACTGGGATTTCAGTAGCTGCCGTTAGCATTTTAGCTGTGGGGATGATAGCTGTTGATTCACGTGCGTTTTGGTGCCAGGAAACACAAGAATTGTGCAACTGTAAACCAGTAATAAAAGCAAAGGGAATAAACATACCATAAAACAGAACGTAAAACCAGAACTTGAAAATGAGCTTGTAAAAATCACTAGTGTAAACTCTGCTGGGCAGGACCTTAAGGAACATGGACAGTTAGACCAGAGGGAGGGGGTCGCCCGGTGGCATTCTGGTCTTCAGGATGGCATCCTCACCTTTTCCATCCTCCCAACAGCCAAGTACATACATACAGCCTGTGCCAGCTAAAAATGTGCTCCGTGATTTAAAGCTACCCAGCACTGATCTAGTGAGCACGGAGAAGTCTGTGCCACATGTTCCCGTCCTACGCACATTTTGCATGGAGGCTCTATCTGCTCGTGTCCAAGGTTGAGTGGTTGTTGGCAGGTGAAGGGAATAATGAGGGAAAGGCCCTGCATTTTGCTACTGATTCATACCAGCAATTTATCATCTTGCAGGCGAAACCATTCTTTTTCGATAGGTTATGAGGGGCTTTTGTCACCTCTGGCTCCCCTCCCTCCTGAGGTTCCTCTGCTAGAAACCCTGCCTAGGATGGGGTGGGGAACAGCCTGCTTGTGCCAGCCCTGTCCATGCATTTTCCCCAGGATAACTGAGTCAATGAGGGAAGATCTCCCTGCCCTTCCTGTAGTCTCCACTAACAAAATGCACCAATACAAGGAGGACTCCGTCAAGGACTCCTTTACTGCATCAGCCACGTACGCCTTCAGTCTTTGCCTGGCACTGGAGGGGCATCACTGCTACCTTGAACCAAGAAGGGAAATCACAGTATCCTCACAGAAATCACAGACTCATGGAATGGATAGAGTGGGAAGGGACCTTAAGGATCATTTAGTTCCAACCCCTCCCTGCCATGGCCAGGGACACCTTGCACTAGAGCAGGTTGCTCAAAGCCCCATCCAGCCTGGCCTTGAACACTTCCAGGGATGGGGCCTCTACGGCTTCTCCGGACAGCCTGTTCCAGTGCCCCCTCACCACCCTCAGGGTAAAGAATATATTCCTAATATTTAACCTGATTCTACCCTCTTTCAGTTTAAAGCCGTTATGCCTTGTCTGATCACTACACTCCCTGATAAAGAGTCCCTCCTCATCTTTCCTGTAGGCCCCCTTTAGGTACTGGAAGGCTGCTTTAAGGTCTCCCCAGAGCGTTCTCTTCTCCAGGCTGAACAACCCCAACTCTCTCAGCCTGTCCTCATAGCAGAGGTGCTTCAGCCCTCCAATCATCTTCATGGCCCCCCTCTGGACCCGCTCCAAGAGGTCCATGTCCGTCTTATGTTGGGGGCTCCAGAGCTGGACGCAGTACTCCAGGTGGGGTCTCACCAGAGTGTACTAGAGGGGCAGAATGCCCTCCCTTGACCTGCTGGCCACACTTGATACAGCCCAGGATGCTGTTGGCTTTCTGAGCTGTGAGCACACTTTGCTGGCTCATGTTGAGCTTCTCATTCACCAACACCCCCAAGTCCTTCTCCTCAGGGCTGTTCTCGATCCATTCTCCACCCAGCCTGTGTTTGCGCTCCACATTCCTCCCAGAACTCCTGGTTCTTATTTTCCCCATGACAATTTCTGTTTGCTGCAAGCAGCAGACACAGACTTGCGTGCAAACCTATTGCACATTGGCCATCAGAGACATCAGTGCAGATTTAATTTGCTTTTGCCTGCTCACAGCATATTCTCCCTTACCTATCAGAAAGAGTGAAAACAAACATAAAAACCAGGTCCATAATCGCTTTCAGATTATTTCTGTAGTGCAAACAGTAAAGTCTCAGCAAGAAAACCTGGTATCACTGCACGCAAACGTTGCTTGGGTCACCGCTGGCACGAGGTCTAAGAAGAGATCTAAAAAAGCTGCCTCTCCATGAGGAATAAATGAAGTACATGGTAGAGAAGCATAATTTGTTCCAATTTAGTTAAGATCCTCTTGGCATACCAACTTGCAACCGCTTTAGGAGGACTTCATTAAACAGTGCGCAAGAAAGCCCAGTCATCCTTTAGCTGGTATACAATGAAATCTACCGGTGAAAACAGTTTTGCAAATCCTATTCCAAATCCAGGTTAAAAACATGCACCCCTGAAATGGTTGTAGTCAAACGCCCCGCATATTCAAGTGCTGTTACCACATTGCGTGATCCCTACTAGCCATCAGCAGGGAAGCTGATCCGAATTCATCAGAGGCTGTTACAGAGAAAGGGTGCCAAGAAGAGCTGACAAACATGAGGTATTTAGCAGCACGTACTGAAAACAGGCTGAAAGATCTTTTGGAGCTTGCTTCTCGTGGCTCCTAGAAAATTGCTTTTTTCCTTTGGATTAAATATAAATATACAGTAGGTAAGAAATGATGGCAGCTCTTTATGTGGCAAGGGAAACTAATAGGGCAATGAAAAAGCTTGCTCAAGTGAAACACTGAGCGTTTAAAGCCAGCAGATGCCTTTTTTTCTTTTCCTGAATGCTCCTTTTTAATGCAGTTGTACAGCGCAAATGACAGAAGGTGCCCCTTGGTAGGAACTGGTACTTGGAAAGCTGGGCTTAGGGCCTTTTTAAAACTACCGATTTCTGCTAAAAGACCGGTGGACACTGGAAACATCAGCTAACCACTTCTTGCTGGCTGACAGAAAGCAGACAAGGCTGAAAAAAACCAGGAATGTTATCTTCTCTCCGCCCGTTCCCGATGCTCCCTTATTGAGGCAGCTGTAAATAAAGGCAAGGAAGAGCTAGGGGAGGGCGTCGCAGCACTCCCGCGTAACCAGGGACTCCAGTTAGCTTGGAGTATACTAAAGCTTCAGCAATCTACCATCTTAATTTGCCCCATCAGCAGAGCAATGTGTACAGCAGAAGCCTTTTCAGGCGAACACGAAGCTGTAATGACGTGAATACTGCCGCTTAAAACCAGCGTCTGAACATGCAGCGTTGGCAGCCGAATCAGTCAGGTGAAGCGGCTCCACCGTCAGATCCAGGTGTGGCCAAAGGGGTATCAAAGAAACACGAACGGCAACCAACCCTCCTCCTGAAGAAGTCTGCGTCCTGATTTACGTTCCCATTTTTACGATGTACTACGCAGGCAAAACAGAGAGCGGCGCCAAGGTCGAGCGGCAGCGAGTCGCAGGGCAGAAGCAGTAGCCGTAGCCCTGCCCTCGAAACAGGACTCAACGGGACAACGAGAAGTGAGGCCCAAAGCTCGGCGTGCAGTTTTCCGTGGAGGCAGAGAGAAGCTGACAGGTTTGGTATCCCGCAGCGGGGTAGCAGGTTCGCCATGCTACAGTGGCAGCAATTGATTGAGGGGGGCTGCGTTTACGACAGCCCGAGATGTAATGAAGATTGTCATGTTCAAGGATGAGCTGAAGTCTCTCACCCTGGCAGTCCTAATCAGGGTGGTTTGAGTACCGCCTGATTGTTGCTAACATTAGCCTCACAACATCGCTGTGAAGAAGGCAAGTGTCATCCTCCATTCTGAAGATTGGAAACCGCAATTAAAGCAACCGCCTCGGGGAAGCGGACAGAATTAGAAATCGAATCCGGAGTCCTGGGCTGCCGTTTCGCCCACGGGCTCACCCTTCACACGTGCGAGGAGGCAACTTAAACCAGTCAAAGGGCACCTTTTACCTGCAGCCCGAGAGACGCGCTCCCCCAGACGCCGGCGATAGCTCCAGCCTAATAAAAGAGGCACAAAAGAGCAAACGCTGCTTTCAAAACAAAGCGCGTACTCCACTGGTCACTAGAGTGCTACAAGCTGGAATCGATGCGATGATTGTGACAGCTGAGAACAAATTCAGCTATGTTTGACAACTTCCAGAAAATATTGGCAGAGGACAGGGAGTCTGCACTGCCCAGCAGCACCTTTGTGAATTGATTAGCCATATAGCAGATGGCAAGCCTGCTGCAGACGGAGACAGCAGAAGATGGCCAGGCTGGTGGAGAAGAACTTGAAGACGACTGGGAAGAAAAAGCATGTCCTTAACAGTGACAGCCCACGATGCTAATTCGGAAATGTCAGATGCACGGCAGATGAGGAACAGGCCTGATATTTAACATTTTCTTCAACTATTTATTATGAGCACCTGTCTGGCTCGTAAAGCAAAATTATATAGCTTAGTCTAAACTTTCCATTTTCACCTCTTACCTTCACAAAAATCCTTAAGGAAATCCTCAAAAAACATTTATTCTATTAAAATATTCTTGTAAACAGCACTTCCATAAGTCATTACGGAATCGACTGGTATGTTTGAGAGAACTTACCCGCTTTCTCTGAAAGTGAGCGTGCCTTGAAAGTTTGATTTTAGGAAAACGTATTCCGGACAAAGAGCAAAGGCTTTGCTTCCCTCCTCCTGCCACATATTTCTGGGAGGGGTTTGGCACGTGTTTGGGGAAAATTCATATTTTTAATGGTTTTAGGAAATGCCTTAGGCTATTCGGAGTCTGCACAGCTGCTCATCAGTAGCCAGCCATGGCTGAAGGAGCAGAAACTATGGATCGGAGAAATATGCCATCTTTGTCTGGTGCAGAACAATGCTGCCGCAGTGAAATACAATGGCCGTCTCTTATTTTCTACTAGCCCTGAGAAAAAAAAAAAAAAAAAAAAAAAAGGAGAGGGAGAGAGAGGGGAGAGGAGGGGGGGAAGGGAAGGATCATGGAGTTTCCTTGCAGGGCCTCTGAGCAGAGGGAGCGAACATTAGCTCTGCGCTCACAGATATGCAAATCCTTTCCGGGCCCAACAATAGCAGAAGCCCTGTGGGAGGAGACGGATAGCACAGACCAGGCGGCCGCTGCTCCCAACTCCGATGCCTGCAAAGCCCACAGGTTCCCGGGACTTCCCAAAAACTGGAAGACCGAAGCATTGTCCAAGAAGAGGAGAGCTGCAAAAGCTCTGGTACCAGAGCTGACTGCTCACCGCACCGTTACGAGCAATATTAGGCATTTTAAAGTTTATGGTTCGCCTGCTGTTCAGTTTACGGGTGCAACTGCCCAAAAAGATTGATGAATGCACGGTGCGGCATCTCCATATTGCCCCATAGGTTAATAAGGCTCACGTATACAAAGTTGGAACTAAAAGAAAAAAAGAGCTTCTGCAGCGAGACCCCAATTAACAGCGCTTGCATCTCCGTACTCCGAGCAAACTTTCTAAATGGGTGGGTTGGGTTTTTAACGTCGGCTACAATTACCAGGATTTAATGAAGTCTCTGACTTTCAGCTATCACTGATAGCTAAATTTTTTAAGCAAAGACTGCGGGAGTACAAGGAACAGACTGGAACCTACCAGCATTGAACTACTGCAACACAAACAGCTCAAACTGTTAAGATTTGATGGTTTTATCAAATTTACCTAGGTGCTGACAGCAATCTATAAAACCCAGAAAAACAAAACCATTCAGTGAAAGGGGTCTATCCCCCTTTAGAAAATATATTTTTGCCCTATAGTTCACATTATCCTAAATATTTGCTGGTTTACATCAAACCTATTACCGAAAGCCACATGCAGACTGAGCTGGCACATCCACCTTACATTCGGAAGATTTTCGATTGCTTCCAAAACTCCCATCAAACTTTGGTCACAGCAACTGGCAATCCTTAAATTTAGTTTCCTCCATGCGTTTTCCTCAGCCTACTCAAGCTAATGATTAGGATGGATGCCTGGAACAGCATCTCTCTGTGCAAGAAGCCAACTTCAGGTGTCCCCAAGGCACCATCGCTTGAAGCCAAAGAGGGGTCCGACAGGTTATTTCCACAGCGCTCTCCCCCACAGAGCAGAGTCACAACACGTTGAAGGGCCGGTGCCTTTCAGGTCTCCAGGGGAGAGTCTGGAGGCAACAGGACTCAGCACCTGGATGCCCTGACATTACCCCCCCGACATTAAGGATTCAGAGGTAGCCGAAACACATGGTACAGAGCAACAGGAGTCCTAAACATTCCAGGCAGCTTTGTATGCAATATGGAATTCAATGGGAAGCTTAATACTAGAAATACAACCTATTGCCACCACCACCTCCAAATCTTAAGCCTCCCTCAAATGAGAAAACGCTTATTTTGCTGCACTAAATGGCAAAGGTCCTCAGTCAGAGAAGTGTGTTATTCCAATAAGCAGTACACATTGACATTTGACACTGATATGAAAGAAGAGACCGAAGCTGACAGAAGATACTTGGGACTAGTTTAGGGGTTTGTGCGCTGTTTCACCAGTGACAGTTTTCAACACCCGTACTTTGAACCAGTTCTCCTCTACAGCCCAGGTTTGCAAAATGAGTCTGTGAGACTTCTTTTGCAAGTTCTTAAAAAGTAGGTCTTTAATAGCCTGAGCAGATTTGTTGTTGTTTTGTTGTTTCCCTTGGCAGGGCCGCGTGCCACGCACACAGAAAGGGCTGTGTGAGCCTGCAGACCGTTGCTGTGCTTTGACACAGATAGGTCCTTCTCGAAAGCAACAACAACTCCTTGATACCCCCATTAACATTTCTGCGACCATTAGGAGGTCCAGCAAAAAAAAATAATGGTTGGTGGCAAAAGGTTTCTTATCGAGACAGACAAAAAGAGTGCTCCAGAGGTGAATCAAGTGCAGAGTAGTATCTGATCTAAGCATCTTACTCGTGTAAGCTTTTATTCATTTAGACACACTTTAAAACTCCGTAAGTATCTTTTCAATAATTAACATGTAAAAACTCTGTGTCAAATCAAAGAAAAACCTTCATATTTTCATGTAATACATTTCTTGGACATTAGATGGCAATCCCCCCACTTCATTTTTCATACCAGGGGCCCGTATCCCTTCCAAAACCCAATTGTCACCTGCTTTTCAACAGGTGAGCGCTCCCTTTAACCCGTAAGGAAAGCGCATTCAGAGTACGCAGGCTCCCCCATTACCATGGCCTTCGTTCTGTAGCAACTCTTCTCCAGTTTCGGTTTTTCTTTGATTAGGAAAGGCAGATGAGTAATATCATTACGGAGGAACACTTGTAATAGGGGTGAGAGTCACTTGTTTATCCCTTGGACACTCTATGCTATGACTTGGATGTTTCCGTGCCAAAAACTATCGGCAGAAATAGGCGGTTACCGGAATTTCCCCCTCATTTCGATGGAGGAAGGGGGTTAGGAGAAGAAAGGGGGTTAGCGTGGCATTTAACAATATAATTTCTAGTCTTGGCAATTAAAAAGAGCCCTCCCTCAAGGGATATCATTAGTCTGTGAATCTTTGCTGAGAATTATAAAACTGAATTTAAAAAAAAAAAAAAAGGCTATTTGGTACCAGTATGTGGAATACACACAACGGGAAGCACCTACCAACTTTTACAGTGGGAGTTCTATAGGTAGAAGAAAAAATAAGACACTAGGCATTTAAACAACTTAAATAACAGCTCAAACGAATAAAAAAGAGTACATAATACACCTGATCAAGTTAACGTACCTTGGCTTTCAGCCTCTTTGTCATGGTCTAAACATGATGTTTTAGCAAGAGGCAGGAATAACACACCTCATGATGTACGTGGTGGGGGGAATCCTTCCTGACCTTCATTAACTCTGTACGATCTATTTAAGTGGCACTACAAGACATCCTGACATCTATTCATTTCAACACTGTGGTGTCTGTGATTCATTCACACTAAATTCACTTCCTAAGCCTTCGTTCTCATCTACTTTCATCGTTCACAGAATGTTCTTTTCAGGCCAAGTTCACTCCTTTTCATACATCCCCCTCAGGACTGAATTTTGGCCTTGCAGTACTTGTCCATTTGAGCTCTTGTGCAAATTTGCAGTGGACAGGAGAGCAAAGTTTGCGGCTCTCCAGCATTCTAAAAGCATGGATAATATTAGTCCTAAGACAGGGGTCCACCCACAGCTGGCTACTCAAACAGCTAATTTTTCATTTACTCCACTGAAAATCTAACCTTTTATCCTCACTCTCGAGATCGTTGTGTACGTGCGTGTCAAGGTGACAACACTGTGAAAACAGAAGTTCTCAAATGGTACATTATCTCCAATATCAAAAGGTCACAAAAGGGTACAAATCGGTAGCTCTCCAGAAGAGACCCTGGTTTTTATGAAAAGTGGGTCAGTTTTAGTTTCATGTAGGTTGTTTGACACAGTGGTTTCTGGCATCACAAGCTCTGGTCTACAGGATACCACAGAGCCTTTGTATCCCTTGCTGTCACTACAGCATTGTGTTTTTCTACCCATTAACCAAGGATAAATGACCTAGATATTGTGCCTATTAAAGCCTCATTTTTCTTTTGCCCTTTTGTTCTTTAGTGTACCACATTATCACATGCTGAACACATTTTAAAGTATTCTCAGTCTCTCAAGCCCCTTTGAAGGAGTAAAGTAGGGGTTTTAGTGTGCATTTCTGTAGAGTTACTTAGAGTGGAAAATATGAAGGTAATTCAAGGTTTCTCTTCCTGCCTAGTCCCCTGAAGACAATCAGTTCAGTATTTACTGCCACTAATCTATAAAGAATATAGCCGAAAAATGCTATAAAAAAGCCACAATGCAAATACAGAAAGCGAACACCAGTTGTGATGTCCCTAAACACTACACTCTGTAATTACATCTCTGCATATCATGGGTCACTTTTATTAAAAGCATCATTACTACAGTTGGCAGCAATTTACATCTTATCTTACATGATAGCAGTTTCCAAAGAAAAAAAATAAAAAGACATCACAACAAAGAAAAACAATACATTTACAAAGTCATGTCTGTAAACTTCAAGGCTAGTTTAGAGTTGAGGTAATGCTGTTTAGCTTTGTGGCTAAAGTAACAAAGTCCTTTAATTTAAAAAAGGTACCTGATTTTTTTCTTTTTGTTTATACCAGTGCATTACAAGATCACGAGACGATTAAACTGTAGCTTTATCCTGTAAGAACCTTCTCCGCGGGTTAATTTCCAAAAGGTACTCTTCACATTCAACAGCTGCCTTATTATTGCTGTGTCTCAAGACAGAGACATTCACACTATCATGAAGATTGTCAGAGAGAGAGTGTGTGTGTGGGTGTGTGCGCGCATGTGAGCGGGTGAACTCCCATACAGTCAAAATGAAGCGCGAGTACGATATGTATGGTAAATTTCATCTTGACCTTCACAGCAAAAAAAAAAAAAAAAAATTAAATATATAACTTCATCCTTCCTTTAAGCAGCACTTCCTTCTATTAGTGCCACTTGATTACAAATTGCTGCTTAATTCATAATACCAATGGTACCAAAAGAAAAAAAAAGCAGAGCATTATGTCAATTTCCTTAAAAAGACATGATCACCTCTCAAATTTCATCTCTCCTAGGGATAATAAATAATGCACTGCACAATACTTAATGACCAAGATACCTTTTGACACATCTGTATAACATGACTTGAACTTTTTTTTTTTTTTGCTACACTATGTTACAGAACAGCTTATAAAAACTAAGTATGGACATTAACTGTGAGTGTAAACAGTAGGACTACCACTTGTCAAAAGTTTAAAACACTTTAACTGGAACTGGTACTGGTTATTCATCATTTTCATTGTTTTCTATTTCTTCCCCCCCATCAAGTGAGTCTAATTCTTCACCCTGTGCTATTTCATCTTCTAAAACGGAGGAATCTGCAGTTTTATCAAGGCTCTCCTCTGCATCACTGCCTTCGAGATTTTCTTCATCTTTAAAGGCAGTTCCTTCAGTTTTGTCAGCAGCCTTCTCTTCGCTGGAACCCACTGCGTTCTGAAGTCCTGCTAGTGCTGGGAAACCGGGCAGAGTCAATCCTCCCAGTCCTGGAGGTAGAAACATAGATGGATAGAAGAGGCCAGGAGCCATGGTAGACAGCAGGAAAGGATTGAAGGCCAGAGGGTTTGTGGGCAATCCAGTGTTGGTGGTGGTGGTAGTGGTGGCAGTGGCGGTAGTCGCCGCAGTAGCAGCACTGACAGATCCATTCGCAGAGTCAGTAGCAGAAACAGTGTCTGTGCTTTTCTCAGAGTCTTTGTTCTCCTCTTCATTCTCATTTTTCTTCTCTTCAGCTTTTGAAGCGCCATCCTCAGTCTCTCCTTGACCGGAAGCAGTAGTGGCATTTCCAGTAGTAGCCGTTATCGGGTTATTCAACAATCCGCTTAGTCCAAACATATTGGGCAATCCTGCCATCCCTGGCAACATCAGAGGCAACATGGCAGCCGGATTTTTAGCATCCCCCCCAGCAGCAGCAGCTGTTGCTAGCCCTGGTGGGAAGCCCATGAGGCCTGCGAGCTGGAGAGACTGCAGGTTCTGTAGGTTCTGGAGGCTCGTGAGGTCCATTCCAGCAAACAGACTGTTCATTAGTAGTGGGTTGATTCCCGAAGTTGATGCTACAGCAGCAGCTGCTGCAGCTGCTTTGGCAATTTCACTTTTTGGCCTTCTTCCTCTTCTGCTTGCTCCTTCCTCCCTCACAACAGGTCCAGTGAGAAGACGGTCAAACATGGACTCTGGAACAAAACCCTGAAAAGGGGATGCGAAAACCAAGCTTTATTCTCAATTAGCTTTTATAGATTTCAGCAGTTAACTGATGACGATGGAAGAAACAGGAGGGATTTCAGCATATTCCAAAAGGGGGTTTTTCAACCCTGGCAAAAAGCTACTTGCTAGCTACTAAAGTGAATTGCAGTAGAACATCTAAGAAATACTGAAGAAAGTCACAGATTTTGTACGTTTAAACACAGCAGTAAAACAAAACACACTGAAACTCTGTAGCTGAATGCACCTGATTGTTTGAGTGTACTTCGATCCCATTCTGCAGCAGCCTCCTATCACCATCCCCGCCAGGCTGGGCAACTCCCACCCAGACACTATAATTCCTTCAGCTCAAAACTAGCTATGAGATAAAGACTTAATAATCAATTTACACAGCCTTCAACTTTTCTGTGCTATGACCTACAGTGAAACATGGAAGGAGAGTTTCACTTACAGACTGTTTAACAATGTCAGTCCAATCTGGAGCAACAGCAAATTCAGGATTTTCTTCCAGCCATCTTGGCAAGTCCTTCATTGGAGGGGCCATAGCTCCACCCATCTAATGCAAAAGACAAGGTTAATACTTAAAAAAACCAAACAAACCAAAAAACAAAAAAACCCACAATTATTTATAATATTTATATGGCTACTTTCTGTCTGTGCACTTTCATCTCTGAAGGATGGCAGTGAAGACTTTCAGTTCAGACGGTAGTAAACTACAGGGAAAACAGCTAATACTAGAATTGAGAAGATCGTGTTTTAAAAAAATACTAGTAAAATGCTGCAGCTTAGGCAGGGCTAGTAATGAAATTCATATCTGAAAAAAATGTGCTATAGAGTTTCAAAAAGTAAGAATTATTTACTCAAGTGATTACTACGAAAATATCAGGAGAACACAAAAGGAATTAAAGGAACTGCGTGGTACATTCTAATAAGAATAACTGCTGGTGCCAAATTATTAAAACTTTAAAAGAAAACTTGGAATAGAAAATCAGCTTTCCACATGCAAAGACACTATTAAAGACCTCCACTGAACTAACTTAATTTTTACCTTCTTTCCATTTCGCTTATTTACAACAGGTACCCTTTCTTCTCCTGTCAAGGTGTTTATATCCAGTTTATTAGGGTTTCGACATCTGTGTCGTTTTTGTTTCGGCTTCTGAAATGGGGAAAACAGCACATCTGCACTCTTCTGGAAAGAGAAATGTATTGCTTTTTAGGTTTTCATTTTGTTTACAAAAATCACCAATCATGGAACCCCTTCTCACAACAATTTTAAGAAGGGGCTAACTAGTTTAGCCTCAGATTATCTCAGAAAAATCTCTTCTCTTACCAGATGAAGAAATTCTGCAGAACTTGACACAAACAACGCTTTAACACATTGTTGTAATACACAAATATTAAGAAAGGAAAAGCAACCCATACACCCTGGCACCACTTCGGTGTTTACATACTATAGTAAGCGTGGCTAAAGAGAAAACCTCTACTGAAAACCAAAAGGTACAAAATCTAATGACTATGCACAATGTGAGGAAATTAATTTTAACGTCTGTAAAACTAACTTCTGTATTAGTATAATAGAGCAACGCTTTTAGAATCACATACTTACTGGTACATAACTTGGCATATCTACAGTGTAAGTAGGATGCAATTTAAGCCATTCAACTAAATCCTTGTTTTTAGGAGCATCCTCTCCCACCAGCCTGGTCCCATCCTCTAGATTGATTACAGGGATGCGAGTGTCTGGGTCCAGTTGACCAGGAGATGGAATGTTCCTTGCTGGTAGGGCTTCCATTTCTTCTTCAAAAGCTTTGGTCACTTCTGCATCCTCCTGAAAACATTAACATCTGTATTAATTCTCACTTCAAGGGAAGAGTTACCTGGGAGAAATAATTTCAGGGACTGAAGGTAAATGTTCAAGGAGATTTTGCATACGC
This sequence comes from Vanellus vanellus, assembly GCF_965231255.1. NCBI lineage: Eukaryota > Metazoa > Chordata > Aves > Charadriiformes > Charadriidae > Vanellus > Vanellus vanellus. Next base: position 129,752,948 of record NC_138906.1, on the reverse strand, counting down.
AAGAGTTAATGGGATTTCAGTATTCATACTATGTAAAGCAATACCATTACATTAGGGAATTTTGTAAATTTAGCATCCTTGAACATTAAAGAACATACAGCTAAAGACAGAGCAGTGTTTGTGCATTTCCAGTTAATGGCCCCCAAGACCTTCCTTTTTCTACACAGTAAGACAGACATGGGTAAGCCTCAAAACATATGTTGTTATATGTTTTGTTAAAGAAAGAGGTAGTCTTTTTGAAAGTACAAGCTACTTAAAACTCAGCTACAATTTGCTAGAATTAAAACTTGATGTGAACAACATTTTGTTTGGTTCAAAAAGAAGTAATAGCTCTAAACACAAAGAAAAAGCTGGTTGGGTAAAAATTGTACATTACTATTAGGGAGAGTATAACAACACTTTAAACTCACATTCAGAAAGTACTAAACACAGAAGAACAAATATAAGACAAAAAGGTTGCTGTCTTACTACAGTCAATGATGTCCGTTTGTTGCTCAAAAACAACAGATCAAGCCCTTCTACATTTTTCCTCCTTCCTCTCCTCCTCTTCATGGGCGGTTCTCCATCTATTAAAGAGCCATTTAGTAGATGCCTTGTGGGTGTGCGTGAAAGACCTGCTTGCAGCAGCTCCATTTGAGTTTTAAAGGCATCAGACACGGGTGTGGAGACATTAGGCAAGATAAACTTTGAAGTAACAGATGAAAAATTTGAGGTAGAACTTGTTGCCTCTCGTGAGGCCTTTGATAAATCTACAACCTTTTCTTGTCCATTTTCTGAGACCACCTGAGACTCACGTAACTGGGCAACCATTTCCATAAGATTTCTCCTCTTGGCAGCTCTCTCAGCCTCAATTTCAATCTTTCTTCGTCTCCTCCTCCTCTGACGTGGAACCGATAAATTGAGTGCATCTTCCTAATGAAAAAAGAGCATTTCCAAACATTACCAAAGCTCTGTTTGCTATTCTGAATTTAAAACAAAAGTCCAAACATGTAACTCTGAAAACAAAGCCTTCATTTTATTCAACGAATCACTTTATTTTTCCTGTTTTATTTAAAGAAATGATACTTTTTATTTTTTCTATTATGCAAAAGAAGTGCATGCAAGACAAAATGTTTTATGTAAGAAAGATGCAGCCTTGCCTTTGATAACTGAGGAGAAGCAGTGATATCTTCACTGCCACTGGCTTGACCAACCATGGAGAGCTCTGCAAAGCTCCTTTTTTGTAGAGGGCTGTCCACAGCTGTTGGAGTATACCCAGGTATGAGCCCCTGGAAATCAAACATCTGGCGCCTATTTACTGGCCACTTCCCTTTCAGCACTGCTTCACAGATGTTGTCTAATCGGTTGATCATTACTCGGTCCTGCATAAAGGAAAAGTACGTAATGAACCTTCAGTGTGAAGGTCGCCTTTTAAACTCAAATGTGTATAATGACACAGTCCAACTTCCAAAGCTTAAGAAATACATTCAAAACCAACTATTCTTGCAGGTCAGGATAAGCTGATTGGCTTACAAGAAGCTAATACACAGACAATTTTGAAGAATAAAACATCACTAGAATTTAAGAGCTGTATATTTATATTGGGGGGAAGGAGGAAGAAAAACCAAGTTTTCTGTACGACAATGTACTAATTGACAAATTTAACAGAAACTCACTATTTTGTTACACTGCAAAACTTCAGTAGTTAGCAGATCAACAGTTAGGAAAGAAAAATCAGAACACCTACAATCAGTATCTTAAAGCTGCAGTTCTCAAGAACCAAGAGGCTGGATCTGCAATTCTGTCCTAGGAAGTGGATCCTCATTAGTGTCATTATTAATAAAGTTCAACATTATGAAACGGGCACCAACCTAGGGACATCTAATGAATGTCAATTTTCATTCCACGCCCATTATCACTTCAAATTTCACTGAAGCGTGTACACTAAAAATCTCTAATTATGTTTATTAGTCTACTTATGCTGAACCTATACAGATGAAGGATTTTTTGTTTTACTTTTACACTACGACTGGAATAAGATTTTAGTCTATGTTCCCAAAATACATGCTGAAAGCAAAGAAGATGAGTATCATTTGATTTCTTCCATTTCAGTATTCAAGCACATTCTACGCTAGCCTGCCTGAAGTAGCAGAAACTTCAGAACAATGAGAAATACTGCTGGTTAGGGAACATGAGCATCAGTTAGCTTCCTGAACAGCAAAACAGCGCAAAAGCCACTAGCAAATCTCAGCAGCTGCAACAGACTGCTTGCTTTCCCCAGAAATAAGCCTATTAAGAGCAAGGTCCCGCTGCCCTGCCCTCCCCCTCTCCCCGTCCCAAACCAGATGGCCCTGTTATGGTGATTAGTAAGCTTAAGACTATTACTACTTTATTTCTCTCTCTACCCTTACTGAAAAGGAGAGTACTAAATTATGTATGGATTTATTATGAGGTTACGGTTTCATATTTTTTAAAAACATTTTATATTAAATAATTTTCTACACGGTTACTAAAATAAGATACAGCTTTATCCTATCTAAAACTGCTGCTTATGTTTGCAGGATACCTTAATACAATTACATCTGTCAACATTACATAATGGCTTAGTTCATGTAGGTCACCAATACTCTTCTCTACAATCTCCTCACCCCAAAATAAAAAGGTGATCTTACAAAATCTCTGCTCTTAACACTGCAGATTGCTCTGTAGATGAAATCCATAATTCAAAATCATAAATTTGCTTCCATCAATAGAAGTGCAAGAGGTGTGATTGTGCTGACATACAGTTATGCAGCTTGTAAGAACTCAGGTCTATCAGTAGTTTGCTGTTTTACTAAATGACACTATTTACAGTAAAGCAATTCCTTTCACTTCCTCTGCTAATTTGTAAAAAATTGAAGAATAAAATGCTATTCCACAAATCATTCATAGAAAAAAAAGTCGCTTGCCCATCAGAAGTGCAGAACTGTACAAAGCTCTCTGTTATCTCGCAAACACATTTCCCGTATTTTATCTGTATTGAAAAAGACACATGCCATTCTACCCATAACCAACCTTAGGCCAGAAAGAGAAGGCAAATGTTCTCTCATGAAGCAGCTGAACCACAGAAGGATCCCCATCTTCCATGTAGAATCCATCACGTGTTTCATCCCTTGCGGTACTCATAGAGGCATTGCTTTCTTCATCAAAATTTTTACCCTGAGAAACTGTTCCTGCTGAATAACAACCATGACCAGGCATTAACTACAGAAAGTACCCAACCACCCAATGTCATCCCAACCAGATAGGTTAAGGCAACCAGGTTTGATGCAACATTTTAACTCAGGCTTTTGTTCAGTAATTACTGAACAGGCAGAGCCTTAGTCTTCTGCATTTGATAGAGACCATGATTATTGGCTCAGTAAGCTGTCTTGGAAACCATGCCTTATGGGGGAATACCCCACTGATGCTGAATGGTTTTTATGAAAGCTGATCTAGCCACCTGATACGCAGAAGGGCAGAGGAACTGCTACATGTAGCCCTTCCCGAGCTCCATAATGGCTCCACGTGTGCCACTTACCAGCTGGCACAAGTTGCAACAGCTGTGGGGCTCATGCTAAGCACACAGAATTGATCTGGCCAACACATTACCTTCAGGTTGGGAGGATTCTTCCGATTTATCATCATCATCCAGTTTCTCCTCTTCATCTTCTTCCGAACCTTTCTCAGAAATAGATTTTGGGTCTACGTCCGTACTCATTTCAATGTCTTTCAATTCACATTTAACAGAGCCAGGCTCAGCCTCAGCATCACAGTCCAGTTTAGTGTCCTTATCTGCGATATCTGTCTCCTCTTTGATATCAGGTTTTTCTTTGGCTGCTGGATTTTCAGACCCTTCAACTTTAGACTCCGTTTGTTCTGTAGTCTTTTCTTCCTGTACTGGTGTGGATGGGACAATAGGTGGTGTTTGACTGCAGCCAGCACCCAGAGGGTTTACAGAAGAGACAGTATTTACATTACCTGTCCCTCTGTTTTGAGCAAAGTTTTTGTGAGCCTCAAGAAAAGAGAGTTCAGGATCATTCAGAATGTGATAATCTGTCCTACTGACTCCATGTTTAGCAGCACCAATCAGTAAGTCTTTGTCATGTTTACCACACTCCCACCACTCTGGCAGGTCCAAGCTTGGTTGGCAAAGTTTTAGCCTCTCCCCCAACTGTGGGTGATGGAGAACCTGTTCACGAATTTTCCGCAACAGTTCTATACGATACAAAGTTCTAGAAGCACGCTCTTCTGTGATAGGCTCAATCATAGTGGAAAGATCAGGAGGTTCTGCAATGACAACGATTTGTATCATTTAACATCAATTAAATGTACACCCATTTTGAAATCATTACACCTAGGCACAAAGTTTCAACAGCCCCACTGTCATAAGACAGTCGTGTTGATTCCTACAGTCAGTTGTTGAAACTTACCATCATCCGGTTTGACTGGCATTCGGCACACTCGTCTACACATATTCACAAAGCCATTAAAATACTTTTCCAAGCTTTCATCAGACTTTTTATCAAGCCTGGCAAATGCTCTGAATTGATTCCAGTCAAATTGGTGTTTTACAGGATCGAAAATAATTCCAAAAGTAGACACCACACGATAAAAATCAGCTTCTTCTCTTCTTGTCCATCTAGTCAAGAAGAAGCAAGAGAAGTGAGGCCATTGAATAAACGAGAGTCCAAACATAGTCTGGATGCCCCCAAACCCCCTTAGTTTATTCTTTCAAAACAGAAAGATGGTACTGATGACACACAAGATCAAATGAGATTTAAAGAAAGATACCACTGAGAAACTCACTTTTGTCGTTTTTCAGTTATTATAGCTTCCCTTTCTGCTTCTAGTGCCCTCACTTCTTCCCGAGGCCGACGTCTCCTGCGGTCAGTCTTCATTAGTGCCTCTTGCCTCATTTGTTGCCTTTTATAGCTGCGCTGATAGGCAGTAATGAGGCGACGCAGACGGGTAGTCAGGGTTGAAGTGTTGGGCCAGTAGAGTTGGCCTAACTCAGCATTGCTTTCACTGTGCTTGTCTAGAGAATAGAGAAGTATTTGTGCACTGCAAAACCACCACTGAACATTTCAAAATTTTGATGGCTAGAACTGGATTCCTGATTTATCTGATAAGAACGTATGCCTCACTAATATTGGTGCATAACAAATTAGAAACAGGATAACTACATTGGTAGGAAATAAAAAATAGAATCAAATCATCACACTCTAAGAACTCACAAATGCTTGTGAAGCATTTAGAGATAAGCATCAAGCCTTATTATTCAATGTTATGAATACAAACATATTATGAATACTGTAAGTATTTAAATTAATGCAATGCATCTTTAAATATATTACTAAGAAGATCACACTGCCTCTGAGGAAACACCTATGAATGCTTACGATTTCCCACTTTATTATTCTCACTTAAACTTGGCAGTTTTCCTCCATGCTGAGGAAACAACATATCTATAACTTTCAAGATTATCTCGCCAAAAAACATCAACGGCTGCATTATGAAACATCCGGTCTTTATCATCACAGTTTCTACTATGTAATTATAAAGCCAGAAAGCCATAATGTGGATTATTCAAAGACAGTAAATAATTGTTTTGTAAGATGTGAAGCATGAAGACAATTGGCAGTAGAAAGTTTACTGTGATGTTTTCCCAAAACACAACCTATTGCCTCAAGTGGTAAATAAACAGTCCACCTTTCACTGAATGGTCCATTTTTTCCCTTTTAATTTCTTTGCTATAGTCTTACTTGGGTGTATTTCTATGGACTCCTCTTTGTCTTCTGGAGGTGAGTTTGCAAATTCCTTGGGGAGAAGACAGAAATTATTTTAGTTTTCAGTTTTGACCATATGTTATCATTTCAGGAGAAAAATATGTCATCTCTCAAACACAGCAGCAAACAATCTTCGTAAGGTGTGCTTATCTGGTAGCTCTCAAACTTAAGAACTGCACATTAAGATTAACACAGAGAATGAGTTATAATTATATAATTATATATATTTGTAATTACAGAAAGTTGAAGTTCTTACATCAATTTCATCCTTGAAAGGAGTTCTGGTTGGCTTATATTCTGGATCTTCATCCTCTCTGTCAAATTCACCACTATAAGATATTTAGAAGAAATATTTTTAATTTTTTTTTTTTTGAGAGGGGGCTGATTTTCTGGACAAAAGCAAAAAAGCTACAAAAGCCATCACTACGGTGTACCAAGTTACACATTTATATTTCATGCTCAACTGTGTAAACAATTCTATGTACTTTTTACATCATATGATCACTTCAGATCCTCAGGCGAGATGTAAGCAAAATATGACATGTAAACTCATGCCAACATATACAATGCTGATAAAGTTTATTAATTTTTTCAAGTCCTCCTTACCCATCACCACCATCTGCTAACATGTCTGTCCCTCTCTGTTCAGCAGCTATGGCCTTCGCATCAGGCATGCCAACCCGTTCCAGAAAGCACAGTGCTGGATCAGCTCTCATAGAATTGTACTTCTCATAACCTGCATGCAGAGCAGGAGACAAATTTTTTTTAAAAGCTATGACCAACTGTGAATAGAATAGGTTTAGGCAGTAGAAGTACAATTTCCTTTCCCAGATTCATTTATTTATTTTTAAATAAAACAAAGGAGCTATCACTGTGCTGGAAACAACCGTTTCATTCATGTAATGAAATTTTTCATACTGATAAATTCCATCAGCACACAAACGTTTTCACATCAATAACATTAACAAATAGTAGACACTGAAGAAAGCATTCAATTTAATGTCTTTATAAGGTAAAGTAAAAATCTTTCACAAGTGAAAACTTCTTCAAGTTTCCTGTATGACTTTGGCAGTGGTTCTCCACATTCAATACTCCCTACTGGAAGCATGCAGATGCAAATGGAAACACAAACACGCACATGCATTTTCTATAGCTCCAGCCCTGCTGGAACCCTCAATGTAGGCTGCAAAAATGCTGTATACATGGGTTATACGTAAGGCCAACGAACCTGTCTTATTAGGTTTAGGATGATGCATGTCAGTAAGATGACACTGTTCCCTCTATGGTTTTCAAACTGCTGTTTGCTTTTTTACTGCCCAAGTTGACTAGATGGAAAATGGCAGATCCCAACAGTGCACTGCAGGAAAATGATTTTTAGACTAGACTTGCCTCAGCTGAGCCCACAAAACAGAGCTGCTGTACATAGGCAGAACAGCACAATTCAATTAGGATTTGTACTACAACACACTGCTCCTAACTGCTGTAGAGCCTCAAGCCAAACTGTAATCATGAAAGGTTTTATAAGCCATCATTCTCCCCTTTAGTCAGGCTGGGCTGCTGAGAATACCTCTGCGACCTCCAGAGAATTGGGATTATAATCAGGAATCGCTCACTGTATATATCATGCCAGCTCTGCATCCCCAGCCTTTCAAAGTTAACAAGGCTGCATCCCACTCAAGGGAGCCGGGAGTTCTCAACACTGACATTTGTGAAATATTGCTTGGAACAAAGCCCAGGAGGCACTTGTACAGATTAATAGCAGAGGTTAAGCCCACCGTCCACTTTGACACTGGTTGGCAGAGTTAGCAAGTGAAGCAGTGCTGGAAGCAAAGTTTATGGAGATCTATCTTACTATTTGGCTATTATTTAAACAAATATGGTTTTGTTTTATTTACAGCCAAGAAAGTAATGTTTTCTTCTCAAATGTTCTGCAAACATTTAAAAACAGCATCTGATATTTACAGCTCATATTAGGTTTTTAATGCAGGCAAGGAAAAAAGGGAGATACAAGCCAACAGTTCTTTGGAACAATACTTGTTAATATTATGACTGAACAGTCCTACACACAGAAAGCTTTACAACTGAGTTTTGTTCAGAGTGAGACATCACTTACCGTGTTTGAATACTCCAATTAAAAGGGATTTATCTGCCTCCTTATCCCACCAGTCTGCAGGAACTTCAGCATGGAATGGCTCAGGTATCCATACATCTATTTCACTGTGAAGACAGCATTAAATACATTCTCAAAGGTATTACTGGGCAAAGATGTTTTTAAAAAACCAAAACAAATATGAATTTAGGGGGGAGGGGGCAGAACACAAAACCCAACACAGAAATTGAAATACCTTGAAAAATAATTAGGATGGTTAAAAAAAGAAACAACACACAACCAAAAAACTGCAACAAAAAATTGTTAGGCTATTTTGGGAGTGGAATGCCAATGGTTACCCAAATACGATTCATTTAAGGTCTCAGTATATTTTTTTCATTTTTTTTCATTTTTTAAATTGAGATAGAATAGTCCTTCATTATTAGCAGAACCGAAAATCCACCTGATTTCCCACATCGTTTCCTCCCCCAAGAAAATTACATACTGTGCTTGGTAAAATAAAAAGGCTACTTGACAATGCACATTTAAGAGAGAAAGTGTGACAACCTTTAAATGCTGCATTATTACGACACGTGTACTTTATAAAAGCCAGCGTCATAAAGCAAAAAATAAACCTGCACTTGCACTAACCTTGAGTCAGCACCCTCTAAGATCTTGTCTGCTTGGTCCCCTATAACTTCTTGTCGTAGATAGTAGAGCATGCGGACACGCAGCAGGACCCTGGAGAGGAAGGCAGAGGGGGGAAAAAGTTCTTAACTTCAGGACTGTTTGCCAACAGTGGCTTTTGGCAGCTGCTGCTGTTCATCCATCATCCTGCCAAGGCTGATTAGCCATGCTGTATGGTAGGCTTGAAGCGTGACAGATGGTGGCACATAATCACCTCTGTGTGGTGCTTTCTGCTGGCTTCCAACAGGCCTGCCTGGCAACCGCTTACACTGCACAGAGAGGGACCCAGCTCAGCCCGGCCCCGGCGCATTTCATTTAGTTCTACCTAGTGCAGCTTGTGAAGTTTAGACACGTACTCTACCACTGCCTCTGAAGTATTGAAGCAAGTTTGTAAACAACTGAGCAGATGGCTTTCAGTAACTGTTCTGCTTCATTATCTCATAAAATTTCCTCAGCTGCTGCCTTAATACCATTTTTGGAAGCACATCAGAAGTTGTAGGAATAAACGAGATATAAAATCTGGTTTTACTACCTTACAATAAACCCTCAATATGGAATGTCAGGTTTTTCAGATTATACAACTTTTTGCTTCCGAGAATTGGGGAGGGGGAAAAAAAAAAAAAATAATCCCTCATTTCCCTTGGGAGATATTAACTATTTTTACTCTTTATAGTTCAAACTGCTATTTAATTTTACTTGTGCACAACCTAAGTGCTACAAGGAAGTGAAAAATCTTCGTGGCCCATTTTTTTTTTTTCTATCTCTGCCATACTACAGTGATTTTTGGAAGCACTGTCAGGTGTTGTGGTCCCACTTGAAGCTGGCAGGAGAGAATGGCAGACTGGCTTTTCAAGGAGACTAGGAAAGAGGTCATCTCTGTAGAAAAAGTATCTACCTGAAAATAATCCTACTCTATGTTTGCCCAATTCAGGGCACCCCCTGCTGCCTAGTTCATGAAGTAAAATCAGTACCAGCTAAAATGGAGATTATTCAGCCTGCCCTCTCACTGTACCCAAATCCATCACAGCAACTGTTGAATTACTGCTGCTCCTGGAACAGCTAGGATGACCTGGGAGGCAGTAATCTGATCACCCACTTGCATGAAAAATTTAGACCACCACCAGTTTTGAGAGCTCCTCATTAGAGATCTGATGCAACCAGAGCAATACCCGGTTTTACACGTGTTATTCCAGCAAACCTTGGAAGAGCAGGGATTTGAATGAAGGTCATGTCTGCAATTCAAAACATGTCAGACATGCTTCTTTGTCTATGCATGATAACTGGGATGAGTAAGGTGTCCCTGCTCCCTGTGTGGCTATGTAAATAAGCTGTTGAGAGTCTCTATCATCTTAGTACTAAGCAATAACAGCTGTTACATCAAGCCAAAGAAGAGGAGCAGGAAAGAGAACATCATCAACCAAAAAAAGAGGATCTTTGCACCTTTCAGGAGTCCTTTCCGTTAAAACAGCATACATGTTACATAAGGACAGGACACCAGTTCTTACAAAGCTTTGCTACCGCTAGCTTCTGAATGAAATTACTCAGACTACTAAGTGACTTCCACCTCTGTTCGATTTTACCTGGGCTAAACACGTTGCTTCTACAACTCAGTCCTGGTGGAAGTGAAGGAAAAAAGATAGCAACTGAAAACATTCTTGGACAGTGATTTATCAGTCTTTCCTATCCTTGTAATTGTTCTACTGTATTACTGCAGGAGTAATATTTTAAAGTGAGTTTAAGTCTGATCTGCAAACTGATATAACAAGTAATGAGGACATGTTACCTGAGAGATTAAAATAATGCTACAGGAAAGAATTTAATTACTTTAAGAGCAAGTGAAATATAACAACAGATCTGAGTAACAGTTTAGAAGAAAATCAGAAAGCAGTTTATTGGGATGTGCACTTGCTAACGTAATTCTGTAAGGATCTGTTTTCATTAGCTGAGAATTAAGCTTGGGAACAAGCTAATAGACCCCTTAAATGCCTTTCCTCCTTCACATCACACCCCCTATAGACAGGCCACAGGTACTTTTCAAATCAAGAATTTCTTTCCAATAAATAATATTAATAAGACACAATAATATTAAAAACACAAAGTAATAACAACCTTCCAGTAACACTGCATTATGTCTGTATGGTGTATATATACAATGAAGAACATAAATTTAAACACACACACACACACCCCCAAAACCCAACCTTAACCCCAGTCCCAACCCAAGATATTTTCGGGACAAGAGTTAGTTTTAGTCTGTAAATGAAGACTACAATACGCAAAACTGAGATAGAGAACCAGGACAATGTGGAAAGAATCTGACACAAAAATAACTAAGATATTACAAAACAAAAGCTGAAAGAATGTGAGAGAGGCTCTTAAGAGACATTCATGCAACAATAAAACGAAACGTCCAAATCAAAACACAATGATCTTTATCCCCAAAGGCTTTCAGTTTAGTAACATGTTTAGATTGCAAAAATCAAACCAGGGCACCGATACAGGTAAGACAGCTCGGTGAGAAACATTATCTCAAACAAAAGAGAAAATAAGAAACATTCTGTATGATGTGGAGAGCAAAAGAGGAAGGGAGAAAAAGAACGAAGATAAGAGATACACGCACGTATAGGTGAACTACTACGTGAAACTGTGGAAACAGAGAACTGGACATTTGAGTTTAACATCTAAGGAACAGAACTCTTAAGTACATCAGCCTGAGAGACCCCACAAGAAGGGTAGGAAACAAACAGCTTTTGTTTAAAGATAGCCAATTGTCAAGAAAAATAGACAGTGTCTGATTCCACTATTATTTAGTAAATTGAAAACAATTTTCTTCAGAACTGTGTTTTAAGCACTGATCAGTCATAAAGAGCTTACAGAAGTATCCAGATATCTGTTAAGATGATTATGCCCAAATTAAAAAGTAATAATGGTCTTTACATCCTATTAAATGGCCCAGTGTTCTATTAAAAATATCCAAAAGAAGTTGTGGACTTATCAAAATAATTTTGTAAAAAAACTCTAAATGAAATATTTATTAATACTTACTTATTACAGTGATGTTTGAGATGTTTCCTATAGCTGTCTTCCTGAAATAATACATCTGGATTACAGGTTGTGAGCCAATCGGCATCTTGCAGCATTGGCTGTGAACTCTGGGCTTTTACTTTCTTGCCTTTCCTCCCTCTGGGCACTGGTGCAGACAGACCTAGATAAAACCCCGATATTTCTTATACAATCTGAAAAGGAAAGCTCTCACCCCAAACTGCATTACAAACATACATTTAAAGCTAAGTATCACTGCTATATTAATTCCTTTGTGAGCAACACAACCACCAAAACTGAACAGCAACATAATTCAGTACAGAAAATTGCAAATAGCAAAATCAACCGAAACTTTCATGCAAATTTAGGTGTGAAGATTTCAAAAATTCAGTGCGCTAGCCAGAAAATGGTGTTATATAAATATTTCTTGTAAAAACTCTCATAAATCTGAATGGCCATAAGGAAACAAGCTTTCCGATTCATGGCAATTTGAAAGAGATTACCTCCAGCAGTAGGTGCCACTTAAAAATTATGCTAGAATATTTGTTCAAAACTGATTTAAGGGAAAAGAGCACTGCATCCTACAAAGTGTCTAAGGGAGACTTCCCCTTTAAGTACAGACCAAGTCAAAGCCCACCTTACTCATAAAACCTGACAAGATCCTACAACATGTCAGAATGGCTATAGGTTAAACTAAATACATAGCATGACTGAAGCAATTCTTTCCTATTTACTAGCATCATTATTTGATTGTGGTAGACATACCGGAATGATTAACCAGAGCTCGAGTTTGCCCATCTGCAGTTGGAGTGATCAGATCCCAGATGAAACTTTTGATATTTTCATCCCCTTTGTAATGATTAAGACAATATACCAGGATAGTCCGGCAGATGGTTTCCACATCTTGTTCTGTTAGCTGACGTTTATAGCGCCCATGTGAGAGGATATCAGTCCACCGACCCCAGCTATAAGAAAAATATGTTCAATACAACAGCCAGGGCACTGGTATTTTAATTTGTGACTTTCAATTTAAGTCCTGGTACCAAGCAAGCTGGGACCTCCTGTGTTAATGCTAATGCATTTTGCATTTGCAGGTTACGTCAAGGAATCCAACCTCCAGCACCAAAGAGTTAAGAATGTTTATTTTACAGAACAGGCAATAAGTTCACTGCTCGTAAAGCTGCAATTGAACTACACTCAAAATAATAAAGTACATATGTTTAACTAATGGTCCCAGTAAGCTACAAATAGGAAATTCAACCAATTCCTACAATCATGGGATTTGGGGAATCATTCCTATTTTGATCATGAAATCCATTATTAGCAATTGTTGTACGCAACTTCCCTAAAACATAGTCATTCTGAAGCCCACTGTGTTAGCAGCCAAATGTAGCTACTTGCTTGCAAAGAGATAAAATTCAAATCGGTAAATTTAATGGGAAAAAATATAAAGTATCAAATAGCTGAATTTAAGTGGTGCCAAAATACCAGAATTTATGTTGAAAACCTCTATATCGACTTCTGATTTCGCAACCACATTGTTCTTCTCCACAACATTTAGAAAAGAAATTAAACCTCGATAGTTCAGGAATTCTTTATGCTAAGAGAAACCAGAAATAAATATTCCATCATCAGAAAACTACGTATCTGACCAGTGAGCTCACAGCCATCTGTGAGACTTTACCTTAAATAACACATATATAGGCAACTTACATATATGGCGACTTAAAATCTCACTGGCATGTATACAGTGTAATGAGGTAAAGGTTACACAGGAAGAGATTATGTGAATGTGTCCAAGAAAAGGATGAGTTATTTACTATGTATCATTTCCGTATTTTCAGTTCTTTAGCCACAATCAGTATATTTAATCTCCTTAATATCCTTACCCATAAACCAGTAAGTTCTTCTCCACCCTGAAACATTCACTTCTTGCATAACCCTGTGATTTGTCCTGAGGCCTACGGGGCTTTGTGCTAGGCTTTTCTTCAGAATCACTTTCCAGGTCTGAAAACTCCATCAATTCATCTTCTTTGACTGCACTGTAGAGTCTGGTTTGCTTTCTTACTCTTGGGGTATCAATGACTAGGTTATTCTAAAATGAAAGTGAAAATACAGAAATTTAGGAGGGGGGGAAAATCTTCAATTTGGTTGTACTTGGAACTATCATAAAGCTCTTACCCTTCCATTTAAAGCATCAATGTCCAGCTCAGCTTTCTTTGCCCACTTCTGCCAAAAATTAGGGTCATCCAAGGAAATGTCTGTCCTGTTCCCAGATGCAACAAAACTAGCCTAGTAAATGTGAAAACATATGCATTGGTTTCTTAACCGCATGCTACAAAGAATGTCTATTTTCAGTGGTAACTAAATACTTAGGACTTATAAAGTGGTAATTTCAAGAAAGAAAAAAGGTAAGTCTGGAAACTATCATGACTGGAAATCCAGATATCCTAACACTTGTGAGGAAGATACCCAAGACAAGCACATGAAAAACTGGATTGACACAGAAAGCAATTTATTACTACTTCCATCTATTCTGGTCACATTTTATTAGTTGTCCTCTGAATGTGAATGCACACCTTTGCAAATGTTGAGCCTTTTCCTTCAGATTCAATAGTAATTGTGTGTGTTCGCCTTAAGAGAATCTGATCAATATCCTCTTCACAAAACTTAGACCCTTCATCTTCCTCATCCATCAGAGCACCATATGCCCCCTTTCGAAGAAGATCTTCTATTTCTTTCTTAGAAAGCTGTTGCACCTGTAACATGTAAGAGAGGGTTTGAGTTGGGTTTTTTTGACATCACCTGGTGTGTACATCTGACAGCATAATCAGACTGATTGTCCTCTTATTTAGCATTTTAAGAACTGAAACTCTAAGATAATGTGGTGTCGGTCAATTAAATATTCATGCTGAAGTCACCTTTAAAAGAAGAATATGAACAACAAAATTCTTAGAGCGAAGTTATATGAATGGTTTAAACAATTTAATAATTCATTGTCACTGGATCCCTTTACTTTGGCTCTGATGACTGCTAAACTCCTCCTGGGAGCAGATTTAACTTACTAACCTGACAAATAGCTAAAGCAAAAAAAAGTCCAAAGCAAAAAGGCTACATCAGAAAAAGCTGGCTAGATGAACTCCAAAAAGTGCCAGGGTCAACATAATGTAAAGGGTGGAACGATGAGAATGGATGAGGATTGAAGGAACGTGACTCCACCTGCTCCCTCTTTTGGCAATAAGTGAGCCATTAGATAGGCTGAGCCAGTTCATGTAGCCTTGCCCTTAAGCAACCCTACTTTAAAATACATGCCGTACTCCATCTGAAAACCACTGTTCTCCAGCTAAAACACAAACAAGAAAAGTGTTACACATTCATAGCATTTGTTGATCATGCACCTTAATATATTAATTCTCACCCCATTTGTAGCATTTTCTCTTCCGCTCATGGATTGTAGCACAGCCTTATCAAGACCAAGCTTCAAACTAGCTTTGTCAAACATTTCCCTTTCATAAGAGTTCCTTGTTATCAACCTGTAAATTTTCACTGATTTGCTCTGTCCTATTCTGTGACATCGTGCTTGAGCCTAATGAAACAAAGATAGATAGTGAGTTGCAGGTCACAAAAGGAAAAAAAAAATAAATACAAAGAACTTGCTTTAAAAGTTATTGCTTTCAACATAAATAATAATCTTTATGTTTTTAAGAGAGGGACAACAGATAATTTGTTTTGTAGATGAAGAAAATTTCACAGCAAAAAGGCAAAGAAAAAATTTCAGTAAAATTATCTCTTGTAATATTACCTGGAGGTCATTTTGGGGGTTCCAGTCTGAATCAAAAATGATGCAGGTATCAGCAGCAGTAAGATTAATGCCCAAACCTCCTGCCCTTGTACACAGCAGGAAAACAAACCTATCAGAATCAGGTCTTGAAAACCTGTCAATAGCTGCCTGACGCAAGTTGCCTCTTACTCGGCCATCAATTCGTTCATATGGGTACCTGAAATAAAGATGCATTATAAGGAGAACTTCACTGCCATGGCATTGTTTCTTTGTAACAATATGCAATTAAAAAAAAAAAAAACCACAAAAAACCAAAAACAAACAACCAAAAAAAAACAAAAGGGGGAAATATGCTACTATAGGTAGGGTCAAAGGAATTACAACAAAAACTGAGTGACTGTTCCTGTATCCACTAACTTCATCAGGGGAAGACATACTACTTTGCCTCCTGCTTTGCACCTTTTGGTA
Source organism: Vanellus vanellus (assembly GCF_965231255.1). NCBI lineage: Eukaryota > Metazoa > Chordata > Aves > Charadriiformes > Charadriidae > Vanellus > Vanellus vanellus. Next base: position 129,737,095 of record NC_138906.1, on the reverse strand, counting down.
AAGAACAGACCTTCACTCTGAGGAATGAAATAAACATTCAGGCTCAAGCTAAAAAGCTCTAGAGCCACCAAAACATTTAACTGAGTAGTAAACTAAGAGGTTTAAAGCTCTCCATGTGAGGTCATTTTGTACTCACCCCAAAGAAAAATTTCAGTGCTTGCAACTTACAGGTATGCTTTTCCCTTTAGTCTGATCACTACAGAAAATACTGTGAAGTGTTCGCATTTTCAATATGGATTACTCACAGGTTAAATTCTGTGGCCACTGAGGAAAACACAGTTTATTTAGAATTGTATTATATTGTTGCTCTCACCGTCTTTGAATGAGGTAGTCTTCCAGTATGTCCAAGCAGCGCACCATCTGGGAAAAGATAAGCACCCTGTGGCCACCAGCCTTCAGTTTTGGCAGCAGCTTGTCAATCAGTACTAGCTTGCCAGCAGCCTGGATCATTGCCTGGAGCTGAAAATCTGGAGAGTCGGCATTGTGTGTTTCTTTAAACTCTTCCAAAATTTTCTCTTCAGCACCTGCAAAGATTGGACAGCAATACATGAACACTGCAAAGGGTTTTATTAATAAACAATGAGCTCGCCTTCAATACCCTATAGAAACTGCAGGAATGTTTTAAGCATTAGGTGAATAAACATTTATAAAAAATATTAACCTTAAATTTAAAGCAAACACATACACAAATACAGCATTAAAAAAAGTAACGTTGAGCATTCATTCTTTTTTTTCTCTTTTAAATGTGAGTAAATCCCTTCCTGAATAAGTTCATACAACTATTTGATGCACACAAATTAATGAAAAATTTAAAAAAGATAAAAAAGTAAACTATATTCCAACTGTTCAAATGGATTTTCTGTCCTTCCTTAAATGCAACATGTAAGAAAAAAATATCTGGTTTCCATGTGAAAATACAAGGCATACAAATCACATTTGATGTCTGTGCCTCCAAAACCAAAACCAGGCGTAGACACACACATGACCTGGACCTGCTCCTTCCATTATTAATGATAGAATCAAAATTCAAACAATGACAAAGCTGATTTCGGGGAAGGGGCAGGGGGTGTGGGCGGGAAGTAAAGAGCTGTGAAATTATTATTTTACCTTCTATTTAGCTTTCTTTTCTCACTGAATGTATTATTTTTGTTCAGTTTGATGAAGCTATCCACTGAATATATTTTTTCCCAAATTAGTCAAAAGTTCTTTCTTGCTACTCCCTTTGCCTATGAATGATACACACAGCAACAAGTATTTTCTTTTGCTTCTGATTACCTGAAGACTACAGGCCAAGATCAAGTTTTCTCTTAAACCTCTCCTACGGCTTTTATGTCACTTCTACAAATAGCGGACTATTCCAAGAATTATCAGATTATTATTCTTTGCTACGGAAAAGGTTAGAAGTCTTCATCCTAAGCTTATTTCACATCTAAATAAACCCTTTTTTGGAGCTGTCTTTTTCAGTCCCTCTGTTTTGTGGGTTTTTTGTTTGTTTGGGTTTTTTTAAACAAAATGTAGTTTATAAAGTACTTCTGGTTCATATAATATTCAGCTTCAATACTGCTCTTGAATAATACAAGGAAAGGTGTAAGGTTTGGGGGAAGGAGGAAGAAGAGCTTATTGCCAGGCTTCTGCTGAGCATCTCTCTCATATCCCAGTTCTAAGTAGATGCCTGTAAACAAACATGCAAATGCACCCTCCCTGTGTGATCACTGGTTCGGTGCCTACTGTAATGTGGTATCTTAATGAGATACTACCCTAAGCAGGCTGTCTGACAGCTTTGTATTACTCAATACACTTGCACTACTAGCTTTACAGAACAGATTCAAGATGTGACCACACTTAAAGGTAGTTTTACATCCCTGAATTTTCCTTATCTGGATTCCCTACTCCAAGTATTACTGATCCTAATGGTTTGCACACAAGAAAAATAAACTCATGTGAAAATAGTACAAGCAGACACTTCTTTCAATTTCCCTCCAATCATATCACTTCCCATCTTGTAAAACGGCCAGATTTTTGGGTAGTAAATCTCAGCTGAACTTAGGCAATTTAAGGATATAGTAGGCTGTCAAGTAGAACATAAACAGTAACTTCAGTGATCTTTCTTGGTTACATTATTTATTTTTTACTCAACTGTGATATCCAAATTTAAGTTTCACTACTATGAAGTAAACCAATATGCAAACTCAGCATCTGCAAAAGCAAACCACCCAAGCCAAACACACCACAATAAACCCACAAATTCACAAACTTGTGAATTTTCAGTATCAGAGTTTGGTCTCAGCAAGACCCACTTTCATAACAGACCATGACCTGCAAAAGCATGCTCTTTCAATAAATCTATCCCAGCTAAGCCCTGTAAAAGACTGTCCTGTCTTTTTCATTTCTACTTCAATTGCAATTAAGTGATGTACACTGAGTAGCCCGTTACCCAAAAGTTACTTGATGTAGTACCTGTAGGTCTGTAACACTAGTTCCTACCCTAGCTGGTGTTTACAAGGAGATGAAAGGAAGGTATTTGGATACGTGCTTGGTCCATCAGGGAAACCACCACTTCCACTCATAATTAAGAGAAGCTTCCCAGAGGTTAAGAGGGTATAAGGAACAGAGTAAGAAACGTTTCCAATATTCAACACTGTAGGATGTGTGAGTACAGCCTCTGTACTTACAGTGCCTCAGCTCCCACTACTGTCTATTGGAGACAGAGAAAGAGGAATGATGTGTAAACACTTGAGAATAGTTGCTAAGGAGAAAACAAGGAGTCCGGCTCTAAAAGAAAATGACAGACAATGCTTTGCCCAACTCGGTTGGTTAATACACAAATTGCAGCCACTCCCTCCACTCAAAGACAACCTCAGTAGATCACCATTCTCCCCTCCACAGAACAGATCTACCAATCAAGTGACAAAAAAAACCCCACTCCATATTCAACTCTTACCATATCACTTATACCATCATATAACCTTCTATGGCTCTTAACTGAAGATTATCTAGATTGACTTGCTTGCAGCTTTTATGCAAACCAAAACATACAGTGTTCTACTTGGATATTCAAATACACACACAGTACTGCTTACTCACAAAACCCATAAACTTGGAAGAAAATGAGAAGGATTCAGAGACAGCTTTATAAAAACAGTTCAGTCTCAAGAACTTGCTACTGCAACAAATCATTCCTCAGGAGAGCACTATGCACTATTATGTACTAGCACTGCAAGACCTCTTGGTAGAATGACAATAAACTTGTGCCGTCACTCTAAGTACAAAGATGTTAGTTATTGATCAACAAAATAAAACCTCAGGCTCAGACAACTACAGGATGTAAGAGTTTTCTGTTCTAGAACTACAAAGGACATGTTTGTTTATTTCCATCCTCCATACTAATAATAGTCAGGATTTATTTATTTTTCCCTCAAATCTGAAGGCTTGACCCACCTGCCCTGTTGCTGCATGACACCATGCATGTCCAAACATTCAGAAGTAACAAAAATATTATAAAGCCAAAAGCACTCAAGAGGCAACACCACCTCCCTTTATTCAGGTTAAGATACAGTCATCAAAAAATACTTGAAATTCTCTGTATAGCCACCTGGACTTCAGCAGTCTCTAACAGACACTAAATGATACAACACTTGTGAGGGAAAAAAAAAAAAAAAAAAAAAAATCACTACTATAGGCAACACTGCAAGTACTACTCATTAACTATATTTGACAAAACAAAGAAGCAGCAAAACAGCCACTTTATTTCTTTTAGCAATCATGAAATAAGGAAAAAATAATGGCAAAGTTAAAACTAGCTGAAAGCCATGAAAAGTAAAAAGCATCAAGTTCAGAAGCTTATAACCTGAACATCCTGAACTATTTTCTGGTAAACTCATCTATAAAATGGTTTAACTTAAAACAAAGAACCAACCAACAAACAATAAAAATCGTACTGAAACCACAAAACTACTTTACTGTACGCACATCTGAGTTTAGAAACTGAGCAGCTCACCAGCATGGTTGGGTTGAAGTACTTTGGAGTAACCCTATATCAAGTCTTTGGAATGATTACTTGTGCATGAAATATAATTAGATGTCATTTTGTGAATCAGTTCAAGTATTTTCTCCTCCCAGTCAAACAAAAAATGTCAAGAAAAAACCGTAAGCACTACAATATGGAAGTCATACAATAAAAAACTGAAATCACATATGGCTCTTGAATTAAACTGTCTTTCACCATGAAGCTTATAACCAGCATTAAACCAACTCTAGCATAAATCATATACAGTAAGGAAGAGGAGTTGGGAAACAAGAAACTAGTAGAATGCAACCCTGTATAGAGGCTTGTGTTACATCCTCAAAGAGAAGATTTGATTTGACCAACCCATACAGTTTAGCATACTTCAGACAGCTATGGCTATCTGGCTCATCATATAGTGCCTGCCATGGATAATCCTGATCTAACACCAGTAGCATCACACTGAAAAAGAGCATTTGTCATTAAGTCTAATATGACATTCAAACAAATCTGACAAATTAAAAAAATGAATGGACCACACATGGCCATAAAAGCATGCCTGATCATCATTACATTATTATCTTGTAGCTGCTACTTACTTTCTCTCCATACAGCATTAACTGTAACTGAAAAAAAAGATTGCCATATTTATGCCACCATCCAACAACGTGCATGATAACCGATGTCTGGTTTGTCAGAAATAACAGAACGGAAAACTTGATGATACCAACACTAACTGTCAGGGCAAGGAAGTCTTAGAAAAAAGCAGCACGGATATCTTCAAAAGCAATGCTATTCTGACTAGCAGATAACCACACCTAAGAGAACCTAAAAGGTTATCTCACTTTTCTACCTAAAATAAATGAATAAATATGAAGACATACTAGAATATAATTTCTAATTTACTGAACTTCCTTACAACCATTTTTTGAATGAGGAGAAAACCAGGAGGCCTACCATTAATAAGGTACGGATGATTGCAGCATTTTCTTAGTTCCATCATAGTGTTTAAAAGATTAGGTACATTTGCCTGACCTCCACCCTTGGAAAGAAATGTGAAATTCTTTTCAAGAATAGCACGGTAGTATTTCTTCTGAATATTTGTCAGCTCAACTTCAATGATGGTTTCCTCTTTGGGGGCCAGGTTCTTTTCTACATCCTCCTTGAGACGTCTTAGCATCATCGGCTTCAAAATAGCTTGGAGTTTTTGCACCTAGGAAACATAAGTTTAATAAATAACTGAATTAAAATCTGTAAGGCTTCAAATATTTATTTTCCAGTTTCCTTAATTCTAAAATCCCTGTTTCCTACCTCAGATCACAAGTAGAGCGCATTTGTAAAATAAATAAAAAAAAAAATCTCTTTCCTCACTGACCTAGAGACTGAGATGTCCTTGTTAACTCAGTGAGATATAGACTTCTAAAGTCAATTTTAAGTGTGCATCACTTCTGTTTAGTGAATGTTATTAAACAGACTTCACTTAGAACCATCCTTCTAGACAAGGACAGTACTGCACACCAGTCAGGCAAAGCTAATCCTGAGTAAGCGCAGCTATATAAGCAAATTTGACTGCAAAATCAAGTTTTGCAGTTAACTTATAACCACTGTGTAATACAGTGTTTAATGCTATTTTTCCCTTCATATATCTGCTTCTAACTATTTTCTTATTTCCTTAAGTCTTGACATCCATGGAAGTAGAAAACTATTTAGTCCTGGTCTCAAAATTAAAACATTTTATTTTTGCAAATTTTTAACACACGGCTAATTTTCAGTGTCTCCAGGTTTTGTAGCGTATACTTCAAGACATGTCCTAGATGGGAAGAAGGGGGAGAAATGCCCCCTTCATTTTCCTGAAAAAAATTAGCCTAATTTTGTCAAGTTTTTGTGAAGTCCCCTTACATAAAAAGCTCAGGAATATTCCTTATTGAAAAAGATTGGCATTTAGGTTGTCTCTCAAAGTACAAATGAGCTCAGTGTTGAAGAGCTGATAAATTCACCCTGAAATGGGTCATCATCTCCTAATGCAGAGCTGCATAACAGAAACATGAACAAAAGATACTTTCTCCTGAATTCACATCATTCCCTTAGTAATAAAGCAACTTCAAGAGAAAGAATATAAATAATCTCAGAGGGATGAACAAAAAAAATACATGGAACAGGATTGCATGGAATAGAGGAGAAAACCTAATCCACGAACACACAATGACTCCCATCACTTGAAAGATAAATCAACGTTCCAAAACATCTAATGGTGTATCCAGCAGAGAAGGCACTTCTTCCAAAACTTGTTTGCCCAAGCAATCCAGGCTCCAATTCTGCTCATGGATGATGGCATTATTTTAATAATATTTCCATGTACGGCTTAAAAAAATTTCAGTTCTGCTCTGCTGACATATTCTCTGTCATCTGAGCTGGCCAGACAAAAACTATGTTGAGAGTTAGGATATATTAACTCCAGCTCAAACACTATATTAACAGGACTACATGGCTTCTGGATCAGAACTGGCTTTCTTCCAATCAGGTCAGAGTCCAGTCTGACTGGCATACAACTGCCTGCACAGTCTGTGGAAATATATCCTATGATTTCCCCTGAACATACTACAATTTTTCCAGGAGGTAAGGAGCTAGGGGGAGAGCTGTTTTGTAATTTAGACTATTAGCTATGAAAGAGTTGCTCTCAAAGAAAGTTAATAAACTCAAGCACTCAAAAGTTAGAAATACCAGAAATTGCATTTTCAAACAAAACCAACATAAAGTTGCACACAAAATGTGTGCAAATCATGAAGTTAGATTATCATAGGGCCAAATTAAGATAAGGCGATTTGACTGTTACCTATTGACTTTTAAAAACATTTTTATACATACAAGCAAAAATGAAAGTTGTATATATGATCATCAGAAGCTTTCACATTTTAGATCTAAAACATGCTGCACTGAGAGAGTCTTTCATTTTGCATTGATTTATCATTTTTTTTATTGGACAGCTTGAGAAATCCATTTCTGAGTCAGTCAAAAAAATCTCCCTCCATTTAGTGGCCTCTTGCTAAACTAGGTTTCAAATATGTTCCTGTTTGCACAAAAGTCATTGATAAAACTCCCAGATGTTAACACCACAGAAATTATGGAGGACAGTCCCCTCACTCTGATACTGATTCTTAAGGAAGAATGTAAACTGATAAGTTAATACTCTTCGAGCAAACAAGCAATTCCGTACGTTTCATCCAACAGCTGTTACAAGACACCCCACCCCCATTTTTAAACACCACATTTTAACTAGGGGTAGCTTCCCCATTTCTGCATGACTAATGGACAAAGGATTAAAAAAAAAAAAAAAAACAGCAATATGGCAAAATGATTTTTGGTCAGAAGCAAAAAACAAAGTGGAAACAAACAAAAAAAACAGGGATAAAACTTTTGTGGTCTTCCAAAAAGTAAATAGGTATTACTTGTAAAAACAAGTAATGAAGTTCAGATATAATACAATGGATAAATTTACAATATCTAAATAAAAAAGTGAGTGTGCAGAAGTTTACCTGTTCTTCAGTTTTCAGATCACCAAATTCTTGCATGAATGTAGTTTCTGACGGGAAGCGACCTGGTTCCAAGAAGTGAAGCAAGCTAAATAGCTCTTCTACTGTATTTTGCAAAGGGGTTCCAGTAAGCAGCACTTTATGCTCCTGAAAAGTTAAGGAATAGTTGCCTAGGAATCCATCTAAATTAATTTCCAATGGAGAAATACACAAAATTCTCTCTTTCGCCCCCCCATGTATCTCTCATCTTTGCTTCCTCTCCCTTCCCCCAACTGCTTACATATAGCTCTTTTCAAGGCATTTCTAACTAGTATTCTGACCTTCCTTCAGCTATAACCGAGAAAAATACATCAGTAATTAAGCACCTGCAAAAGTCCTCCAGATACAAGAAGAGATTTTACTGACCCACAATGTTCCAGCTCTTTCACAAATACAGTGAACAATGGTACAAACACAATACAATGGCAAAACAACAGCTGAACTTATCCCATCAATTCCAGTATAAATCCACCAATTTCCTACACCTCCAACAGATCTCAGTACATGAATCTCTTCAGGTTAGGTGTAAGATTCTAACATAGGAAACCTGAAGCAGAGTCCTACTTTCCATCTAAACACCACAGAGCATGAGACTGGCAGAGACAAGAGGAAAAGTTGCATATTGCTTGAGAGGAGGAGCCCAGAGAGGTTAAGCAACTCGCCCAAGATCAAACATAAATTTAGCAGCAGAACAAGAACTGAATTGAGAAATCCTATATCTCCACCTATGGCCTATAAGCTCAGCTTTCCTCTAATACCAACCATAATAAGCAAAATAACTTGTATAGAGCATTTTTACAAAATTTCATTCATTAAGGCTCAAGAATCCTTCAAGAAAAGTATTCTTTAACAAACAGGGAAAAAAGAAACTAAAAGTGACCTACAGGCCACCAGTGCTTGTGTAAGCTAATGTTTATGCCTGTTTATTCTTATCAGAAATAAGAGGTTATGAGTTCCCGGTATTAACTTAGCATGACTGCATTCCTCTCACATTTTTAAAGAATCTTCAGGCCAAAAATAAAAATATTTTGCCTTTTAAATGGTAAATATCTTTAAAAACCCATAATCTTATTTTTCTCTGTGTGCTTAATACACGTACTTGGTGCGCATAATGTAATACATATTTATGTAAGCATCAGAAACCAACTCACTTTTCCTTCCCTTAGCCAGTCTGAAAGAAGCTCCTTATGGCCAGAAAAAATTAACATTAGAGCTGACATCAACACAGAGCAGTTTAACTCTCACCCGTATCTGGCCACCTGAACACATTACAACTTTATTTAAAGGTCTATGTGAAGAAGTGATTACAGAGTAATTCACATGAAAAGAGAGAAAGGGAAGAAATTTATTTTGATCTTCACATAATCCCCATAATTCTTGGTCTAAATCAATGAAGAGACTTATGAAACATATCAGCACTTCAAAATTCAAGGTATACATATGGTTCCAGGTATTTTAAAGACTTTCTCAGCTGCATTCCCTTGTTCTTCTTAGCACTTGATGCTTTTACTTGAGAAGAAAACCTTTTATTTTACTTTTTGATGAAATCATAAATCAGGAGTAATAAAAATACAGAGGACGCAAACGTTAAAGATGTATACACACTGACCAGGTCCATCATCTTGAGTCCTTCCAAAAGCTTACAGTTCCTGTTTTTCAGCCTGTGGGCTTCATCAATGACCACGCAACGCCATGGAATGTTACGTAGCTCTGGGCAGTCAGTCAAGATCATTTCAAATGTTGTGATAATGGCATGGAACTTGTAGGACCCTTTTATCACACGACCCTAAAAAGAACAGCAAAAGTTGAAGTAAACTCCCTGGTAAAGAAAGTAACTACATTTGTTTCATCTTCAAAATTCATTCTTTAAAAAAATACAGAACAGTACAATGGGCAAGATACTTTAAGTAAACAAAGTCATTATTGCGGACTCAATTAGGGAATACAAATGCGTAAGTTTACTACTGGCTTCATGGTAGCCATGTTTTTAATCCTGTGAAAAGGCCTCCAGAATCACTGCATATTCATTACGAAGATGTTATACAAGTATTTCAATCATAATTCATATGGATTATACTAATGCCTTGAAGCATTAATGTATTGCTGCAATATTCAAATAAGGTTTTCAGACTTTGCCAAGAGAATTTTCTTTTTTCTTTTAAATCAAAGATATGTCACAGTCCTCCCAAACAATCCAAATAAGACAGAAGTACATTAAGGCTTCATTTGTATGACTATTAGAATATTTTGCTCCCAATAAACATTCATTTTTTCCTGTGGACATCAAGTATCCAAAACACCTACAATTTTACTAAACAGCTTTGAAAAGCAGCACATCTCTCAACTCTTAAATGGAAAATGCATATCCCCACATACATAAGCATATGAGTACATTTTTTTTGTAAATTTGCATTAAGGGAAGTTCAACAATATGATTTACTTGATGTCTGGAACCATATTCGCTGTTTATTTGGTTAGTTGACAGTCTTATTTTCAGAGCTGATACTAAGACTCCGTTTCAAACTTTACTCAAGATCTTGAAATTAATATCTTCCTGACATTATCCTACATTTCTTCCTAATGTTGTTAAAAGAAAAATGTAACTTGGTATTCCCAGTGGTACTGGATCTGCACAGCAACACTCTCTCTCTAAGGATGGGCCTCACACGAGTTCAAGGCCATTCTATGTTTTCAAAGCAAGACTATGTCACAGGTTGTATATTGAATATATTTCAAAAGAAACAGGCATTTTACAGTAAGGTGACCATTTCTTCCTTCAAACATGTGCAAGTCTGAATCCTTTCATAAGGGACCTGCATATAATCCTCTCCCAACTGTGGGGATGAGAAATGGCTACTGACTCAATAAAATGATTGGAAACCTGATATCCTGAACTTAACATTAAATCTGCCTATGCATATCAAGATATTTCAGAGGAAGTAGTGATGTGCTCAACAATGCTTCCTCGCAGCATAGTCCATAGTCTTTGGGAGAAAAACAGTTGTTACCTAACAAACAGCAGATAAAGATACACTAAGTGGACAGCTTAGCCAGCAAATTGAAATACTGTAACCTTTTAATGAGCCAGATATAACTGTGAAAAGATGAGAATGCGGGCCAGGAAATTTTTTCCAAGTGGTGGAAAACATCACCATGAGCAACTTCCCAACTGTACGGCAAGCAGTGCTCTTCAAAAATGATCACTACATAAAGCAGCATATCCAGGTAAAGCAAAAATTGGAAGACAGATCCTTGATTATGTATTTAGAGCTGTCTAAATCTCACATTAAAATATCCATAGTGGTCTTGCCACAAGAGCTCACATTATTTGAAAGACAGTCAAATTCTGTACTGAAGAACACAGGAGTAAATCAAAGAAAGTTCCAAGAGCTCTCCAAGAGCTTTAGAAGGTGAACAATGATGTTGTTCAACAGTTTCAGGCCTCTAACACTTGGTGAAGTATGGGAAAAAATCCTAAGTAATTCTATTAATGTCACATTTGAGAAATTTAAATGTAGAAACTATCAAGAAAGTGACCTATAGCATTGCCACAGGTGAATTCTTAGGCAACTAGGAATCAATTTATCCTGCTGCAGTGTGGCATCCCAATGGAGCTCTCTAATGTTGGAACCATAGGAATTTCATATCCATTTACTCAGAGAAGTTCTTCCATTTGAGGAAATCAATCTTCCTAACAGGTAGCAGTTTCCTGTTCTGTTCGGAAAATTCTTCTGGAAGTAACTCAAGCAACAGAGGTTGAGTAAAACAACTAGATATGGTACAACAATTAAATGTGAATATAAAATTTGTTATGTTTTGGGGTATTACCTCTTAGCAGATACAAATTGAGAAGATCAATTGGATGTGTGTAAGAAGTGGACTTCTAAAAAGATGCACATTCCACCAATGGGAACCATGAAAGATTATTATGGTCTTTTCCCACCAACCTCAAGACTCCACTTTGAGGAACAACAAAACAGATGCAAGAAATGTGCTGGCCAATTATAGCCGGAAGGTATCTGGAAAACTGAGTCCCAGACACTTTGTAAAATGCAATTCAATGTCATCTTCAGTGAAAGACAGAGTCCCTATTGGTGAAATACTGCCTTAAACTGCCAGATGCTAAACATTCTTTGCAGAAATCCAATGTGATCCTATGTTGATGACATGTTCATAGCTCAGTAGCTTCTCAGCAAGAAAGAAAACCATACAGGTGAGAACACCCTCTTAAGCCAACACCCACTGAGCCCCAAAGGAATGAACCAGATAAGCCAGAAAAAGTCCTAAATATCAATAGCATTATTTTGAGTTAAAATCAACCAAGAACAAGGTATTCTGTTTCTACAGGTGAGCCAGGTTGTTTCCCTTTTTAGTCATTATGCTGCAAAAAAATTTCCCTCACAAACAAGTCAACTCTTTTGCAGGGCTCTGTCATCAATTTTATTTGGCATATATAGTTTTTCTGATCTTACAACAGAACTTTTTCATAGAGGTAGAATACTACAGAAAAGCAACTGCTTTATTTTATATTCCAACCAGGGAAGGCTTCCAGAAGGACCTTTCAGTTATACTGCTCAAGAACAGGCTTCCCTATGTGACCCTCACAAGGGTCATGCATGAAGGGATTTTAGGGGAATGTCCTTAGTGTTGAAGTCACACTACTGCAGAAACGTATTTTGTTATCAACTACTCTCTAGGTTTTCACAACAACTTGACTCTGGTTACTGGTGTTGACTCTGAAAATCACACTACTGCAGATGGGGTAGGTGCTTCTTATGCATGCTGTCTCTTATTATTGCCTTTCAAAGCCACTCAGACTTTTTCAATGTTCAATGGTCTTTTTGAGAAACAGCTCAGCTTGAGAGGCCTCTTTTCACGTTAAAGCCTAAAAAGCCGAAGACACCAATGTCTGGGTTGATGTGTTTGGCAAGAGGACTAGAAATGATACTGCCAAAGCCTGCCTTCTTTCTCTCCCTTCTTGACCCCTATCATACGCCCACTGATGGTACTTTAGAGGATGCCAGACTGAACACTACATAGGGATTCATTTTGTCAGAACAGGAAGAGATATTTTCTGTAATTCAGTTTCTACCATGCGTTTCACAGCTGACAGTCTTACAAAGAATGGAACACAGAAGGTGATTTCATGACACATCTAACTAGCTGCCACCAAATGGACGAGTTCACTCCATTTCTCCTTTATCCCCAACCATGGCAATTGTCTGATTCTCCTCTTAAGCCAGTTCAGGGAGCAAAGCTAGCAGAAAATTATTCATTTTTCTGTGCCACAAGTGCTTTGTCATTACTCGCTATGGGGTCAAATGACTCCCATGGTCATTACAAGAGGCGAGTTAAGAATATGGCAACCGGGGGGGGGGGAAACGCTTTCTGCACTTGCATCCTTTTACTTTAATTTAGATCCTTTTAGCTGCCTTTAGATCAACAAAATGATATTGCAAAATTAACACTAAGAATCTGCACAGTAAGTGGGATTTTTCTGAAGATGTTCCTTCACATTTCATGCAACATACATGCTCCATCCTAAGGGGAAGAACACGCTGAGAACAAGCACCACTTAAATAACAAACATATATGATTTTTAACACAGGAAATACTTCAGTAGAGGCAGTATTTGTATAAGCCCAACTTTTAAAGTTTTATAAACAATCTCTCTCATAAGAAATAATTTTAAAACAGAAAAAGTATAAATCAATTCAAGTTCATTTGCATCTAGCTAAGAAGCTAAAAGTAATTATTTTTGTAAGGAATATAAGCCATTAGACCTCAGTGTAGCAACTGTTATTCAAATCAATATCCTTTAACAACACTTTTTGATTTTGATTTGAAAGTTTGTTTGATAAATTGTTGAGAAAATGGTTATTTTCTAGGCCAAACAGACTTCTAACTACTATAAATTACTATGTGCTTTCCTACTATATTTAAGTAAGTGATCCTATTTCTGTTTGCCCTAATGGCATGTCAAGTTGTGCCACAGTCATCACCTTCAAAACAGTTTTCACTCAGTTCTTTCCCCATAAAACCATATTTTCTATCTCACAACCACCCTCGCAGCTTTGGTGTAAGGACTCCAGTTTTTCAACACTTTTTGAGGACAGAAAGTGAGCACTAGGCAGAACTGGACTACCCACTACGTTACCAACAGAGAAGAATGCCGTAAATTTTTTACTCTTTAATAAAGATTTCTTTCCTCCTACACACTTGCACTACACTAGCCCTTTTAACCACAGTCTCACTCTATGAACTCATGTTTAACTGGTCGTGTGTCATGACACAAAAGGATCTGCATTTGTCTTACAGCCTTCCCAGAACTGAGCTCTCCCAACCGTAAGAATCATCTCCATTCCTTGTCCACAGATAGCCCTATATTTAGCTATTCTGAGTATTGTTAGCTTGGATCCAATTTATTAAGTAATACAGCTTATTCTGTATCCATGAACTGTCTTAATTATTTACCCCTCTTCCCATCTTTGTGTCATTTGAAAACTTCCTCAGTAATGATTTTATGTTTTCTTTCAGGTCATTGATAAAAGTGTTATATAGCTCATGTACGTGAACCAATCCCTGAAGAAATACATTGGAAATGCAAATCATTTCTCATTTACAATTACATCAAGAAGCATCAGTTAGCCAGTTTTAAATCCACTTAATGTGTGCCATATTGATTTTATATCATTCTAGTTTATTAATCAAAATATCCAGTGGCATAAAATCAAATGCTTTACAGAAAATCTAAATATATGAATTCACCACTATCACTTCTTTAAGCTCAGCTGGAAGGAGTACTCCACAATACATCACATCAGGTTGAACTTCCGCTCTTTTTTTCCTCTTAAGTGAGGAGGATTATGTTGTTTTGCAATAACATTCAATGTATGCACATTATTTTTCCCCAATCCTGTTTACTTACTCTGACAAAGCCATGCATTTAAGCATAGAGATCTGTTGCTCTTTATAGCTTCAGTTTTCCAAATAATTTTCTGGTTTTATCCCCATTGTTTTCTGTACCTGCTCTCCTTCTCTTATAAGAACTATTCAACATGAGTGCAGTAACACAGATTCAAAATATATCTCACTTATTAAATTTGATAAACAAGCATCGACAAGTTTGAGTTCTGAAAGCTGGTCTTTTCCTGGAATGGTAGGCAAGGATTGATTTTTAAGCTTAGTTCCAATTAAAGTAGCTTCTCCATTGAGAATCTTTTCTGCCAGCTCTCATCAAGAATGCAAAATAATGAAAACCTTGTATGAAACAAGGAAATAATTAGGAAGAAATTCTTTACTCTGAGGGCGGTGAGACACAGTAACAGACTGCCCCGAGAAGTTGTGGAGTCCCCATCCCTGGAAGTGTTCAAGGCCAGGCTGGATGGGGCTTTGAGCAACCTGGTCTAGTGGAAAGTGTCCCTGGCCACAGCAGGGGTCTTGGAACCAGCTGATCTTTAGGTGCCTTCCAACCCAAACCATTCCATGATTCTATGATAAGAGTTGCACCATCTCAGTAACTCTTGGTCCCTCTCTATTTCCATCTGATCTCTTGGCTACTATTAAAAGGCACTCTCTTTATTAATATATATGCCTTCATTATTAGCTAAAACCTACAATATCAGTACTAAAAAACTAATTGATGCCTAGACAATGTTTAGATTAATTAATAACAGTAAAGCATATACAAAAAAAGAGAAAAAAAAATCATGAAGAGCTTTTACCTGTGGATCTTTGAAATACATTTCATACAACTGAATGGTCCGCCGGCTTGCTTGACTCCCATGATAGACAACCACATTCAACTCTGTCCAGGTGCGGAACTCCCTTTCCCAGTTGGGAATTGTGGACAATGGTGCAATAACCAAGAAAGGACCATGGATTCCTTTCAAATATATCTCATAGAGAAACGTAATCGACTGGATAGTCTTTCCCAACCCCATTTCATCTGCTAAAATGCAGTTTCGTCTGAAAACAATAATAAGAACAGTCTGAATGATTTATTCTTAACTTAAAACACAGAAAATCAGCAAGGAGCTAAACTGAATAAAACAAATTTCTAGAACGGCAAGTTTACACTGAAAAGACATCGTAATCTTTTTGTATTTTAAATAAATGTTATGATTTGTGATGCAATAAGAATGGATATAGCCATTTTATGTACTTCTCAAGTTCACATGGGGGAGGAAGGGGCAGCAGGGGTGTGTGTGAACACATATACGTACAGAAGCATTTGTCACAAGAATCTATCTGAAATATGCATGGTTTATGTAACATTATATTATCCACCCAAAATTAGTTTGTATATGTTTCCTGTATCAAAGAATGAGATAAGTAAATAATTCTAAAGCCTTGCTTTAGAAGGTTACTTTAAAAGGTTATTGTTTCAAATAAACTATAAAAGCCTTTCCAAAGCAGGATGAGGCAGTAAGCAATATTTTACGTACGTGTTGTACCAATTGAAAAGAAGCCAGTTTACTCCCTCCAACTGGTATTCCCTGAGTTTGTTATTGTTTTTATATTCCCTGGAACTCTCCGATTTCTTCCAGTCATCGGCAGGAGGTCGCTCCTGTTTCAAATACAGCAAATCCCATTAGTGGTTTCTGAAAGACCACATTACTTTACTATTTTCAAATAAAATCCTCTATATGAAGCCAATTCTTACCACACGCTCCATTTCTGGCTCCCTAGACATCAGTTTCTCAAATTCTTCGATTTTAGCTTGGTCGATGTCTTGCTTGAGCTCCCAAGTGCTGTCTTCATAAGGAAGCGAACACCATTTCACCAGATAATGTGTTACAGGCTTTGTTAAGACAAAAATAAGATTACATCACAATTTAAAAAGAATAAAAGTGTAACCTTTTTAACAGGAGATCTGTAGGCTAGATACAATTCAAAAAGCTTTACCAGACCTGAATGTCTGAATCAGCCAAAAGGATAAGCAAACAGCAGGCTGACACCTCGATAACCTAAGTAAGATTAGAACACGGGGAATGCAGGCTTAGCACCAAAACAGGCACACTACTAGATTTGAAATCACTAGGGTTAAACTAAAATTTAGAAGTAAAACAGTATTTCTTTTCCAACTGTTACAATTTCTATGCTTTACCACATATTTTAACAGTCAACTATTTTTTCTTGTCAGTGTCATCAGAAATTTCCCAGCAGGCAACCCAAACGCCACCATTCACTAACAGAGCAATATGGAAACACTGACACTGTCAGTGAAGCTTTCTATTCTCCTCAGGACCAAAAGGGAGTCTCCTGGAAGACAAAGTAATCTCCTTCTGCAGAACAAGCCATTAAAGAGTAAGAAACAGTGAATTCAGGACCTTTTCTGCAACACATAGTCTAAATAATGTCTAAACTATTACAACATTTACCTAAGATTCTTGTAATTTTTAATTAAATTCTGTATTACCTGCATGGACATCATATTTCTACAGTATTACTAATATGCTGGTAGCTTCTGAAGTGTTAATACATCCACATTTCTAAACAAGAAATTCTAAACACTTCTGTATGACTACAAATGCACTAAAAGTTTTGTTTACCTCTCCATTATCATCTGTGCTGCGTGAAAAATCCAGGATTCGATCAACTTCCACATAATCTGGATTAAAAAGCTCATCATCAATCTGTTCAAGGAAAGATGCAAAAATATAAAAGATATCTCTATTAGACCTTCCTGAGAGGAAAAATTATTATATATTTCACCATGCAATAATATTTTGGGTCACGGTGACACAGAATTTATATTTGGCAAACTTCAACATGTTAATTGAAATGCTACAATTCAGCAAGATCATTCCCCGTGAGGGAATCAGACTTCTCAGACTTTGTTAACTGGGCCTCTTAATTACTGTGTGAAACCTTTTACTGTGAGAGAATGTTTAAGAATATTTTAAATGAAGTGTGAAATTACAATTCACTAATGAGCAATCGAAAAGGCTTATGGCATGCAATGCATTTAGCATTCTTGAAAACTACAGCTTGCAATAAAGAAATTAGAGCCTTGTACACTAAGTGCCTTTGGATTATTTTAACTACAGGAACTGTCTAACTGCTTTATAAGCGAGATTCAAAGATTATTATTTCAAAAACAGTGAAAAAACACTGCACACATACAGTTTCACAAAAAATCACTATTTGTTATGTACTTGTGTACTAAAGTGTTGTGTTTCATTTTATACTTTTAAGATCCTCTCCAATAGAAAAAGGTAGACAAAAGGACTAAAGACTGTACATTTTGATAGCTCTTTCTAGAACAAGAACAAATTCCAAGCATTTACAATAACTTGTGACCCACTTGGAAACAGATTTAAAAAAGGAAATTTAGAAAGCAGGAACTCCAGCCATCTTCACTTAGAACAGATACTAAATTTTACAATGCTGCTCCTTAATGACATTCTATACTGTACCGACTGTTATTCCAAATTTTGTATTTATTAACTTCTTGAATGTTAATTTTATCTAATTCCTTAGGCATTAGTATTGTATGATGCAGCTAATTCTTTACAGGTGCCACCCTATTTTGTAATCATCTCAAAGCAGTTCGGATGCTCTGACATAGCAGTCACAGATGTTCTATGCTCTCCTAGAAGCACAACACATCAAGTTCTCCCCTCACACCAATTCCTGTAAATTTTATCAAAATGTTATCAATCAGATGCACTTAATAAAAAACCCATACTGACTTTATGGAAGTTCTCAATTTGCAACAGGTTTTGTTTAGCTTGAACTATATTGTATAAATAAATAAAAATAAATAAATAATATGAACTTTTTTTTTTCTCAAAAGACAGCATTCTACTGAAAGGTAAGCTTTCAGAGACACAAATCAGCAGATCTGGTCTTCTATTGACAGGACTGCTGCCACACTACTGCTTATGGCTCTAAGTGAAATTAAATTGATGATAAAAAGCCTAGAATCCCTAGTGAGCAGCAGTCCATAAAACACAAGGATGTGATGCATCTTTCTGGCATAATCAGCCATAAAAAGACAACAGGTACTGATTCACTAAGTCATACGTACAATGCAAACAACTAACCATTCACTTTAAGGAAAAAAAATAATTAGTAAAAAGTATAAAGTCAGGATAGATCATTTGAGTTTCACAAACTTGCAAGACTTCGATCAAGCATGGTTATACTTTATACCAGAATAAATTCTACTGACGTATCACACAGTTCTTCAAAATCTTCTGCTTGTATACAGAACAAGAATTCCTAAGAATATTCCTTAAATACCTAAAAGAAAGAAACAAACAAATCGTACTTCTGAAAGGAATTTGTTCTGGCCCTGTTTTGCCTTAAACCGCTTAATCTTCTGTTGAATTCTCTTGTCTTTGTCCAGCTCTTCCACAGATGCCCACTGACAATGAAGGTAAGAACTAGAAGATGAAACAGAAAATCTTACTCAAAACTATGCTTCCATTGAATACTCCTATGTATCCCACTTGTATAACTAGATCCTTCCAGCACATTGTAGTGCCATGCTTGGAAAACTGGACATGATCATCTTCATCGTATGAGTTACTAACAAATCGTCTTTACTGGAAGTAATTACACTTACTAATGGAGAAACTTGTCAGTAAATAAAAAGAACTCTCACTCAAAATTTAAATACATACCCCATACGTTTAGTGTTTGGCACGAAGCCATGATGATTTTTATTGGGCATACTTAAAACATAGTTACTATACAAGACATTTACCATAAATGTCACTATCTAACACCATACTCTAGCAAACATTTCAAGTGCTAACATGCTATACACTGGTTTTTGAGAGAACAGCATTCTAATTAAAAGTTGCACGACTCAATTGAAGTTTTAACACTGACAGAAAGAAAAGAAAAACCCTTGTAAATGCAGTTCCATGGTAATAATTCATTTTTAAGAAAACACAAAGTAAAGAACAACATCTCTGCCAAAATTACTAGTCCCGCTTTATAAATTTAGTCTGACAAAAATTATATTACTAAGAAATCTAAGACATGAATAGTTAATACAAAAATTACATACCAATGTAATAAAACTAAACAAAGCATAATTAAGCTATTAAACATCATGCAATGATCAATATAGTGCAAAAGGTACAAAGGTGGCAGCATACTGAATGAAGTCTATTATCTGCAGTTAGCTGCCAAGAAACTCACTGTAAGTGAATTTATCTCTCAGATGGAAAATTTGCTAAAATTAAACAAGGTATGCTGTTTTCTAAAAGAAAAGTGAGCTTATCCAGCTGTGGGGTACCTTATTTTAAATACTGATTGCACTGTAGTTTCAGACACAAGAAGTGAAGCAACATGCTGCTCTCACCACTATTACATCAGTCTTACAGAGAGGCAGCTATCTACTGGAATAACAGAAGCCATCTTGTTTGTTATCTTAGACATTTTGTTGAACACCAGTCTTGTTTTTAAAACAATGTTAAGGGTTATTTTTTAGTACGTTGCAGGCATGTTACTCTATCGTTGCAGTTAGATCTACACAGCTAAATAGGTATGTGCTCATGAATCTGCATGCATAACGAACCTTATATTAAAGTTTTTAATAGCAGAGCAATTTTACCTGTGGATTTCGTTTTGGAGAGAACACAAATTAAGATAACGCTATCAAACCCACTACCACCAATGCAAGGTACTTCCCTGTTTAATTGCCACTGTTTTGGATTAAACATTAGAAATTTTTAAAGTTGCATAGTAAGTTATATCATTTACAAAACCAGTTTTTAAAAACTATTTGGAAATTACGTGAACTTAAAGATAGTAATCAAACCTGTAACTTTACTTACAAGTTTTTGTACTTTACATAGAATTCCTCTATTTCTACTTCCTCTCCGTTCTCCATCTATAAGACAAGAATTGTTGAAATGCGAATTAAACCACTAAAAAGCCAAATTTAGCTAATGATTAAAACTAACCAAAATACAGAATACCATCCCCACATAGACAGACAAGTGGAGGTGTAGGAAAGAGTTAGTGGGGGGAGGACACGGGTGAGGAGTTTCCTCCAGCAGCTTACCCAAGTACATACTCCACTGCTTACTACAATTTCCAAGACATGAATCATTTGAACTCCTCCCTAACCACATGCAGCTTCATTCACAACCTCACCCCAAATCTGGCTTTCTGCCAAACCCACAGTGTTAAGTAGAAGCCAAGTGTACCATTTTCTCAGGCAGCAGCCAATTAGCAACTGCACTCCTGAATGCCATATGTATTATTTTTGGCAGGCTCATGGCAACTTTACATTGTGGGTTTTGTAATGTTTTAAAAAAGAGTTTTAAAGGGGGTTTATTTCTCCATATAGTTAATAACTCCAAACAAGAAGCCATATAAAACTAAACCTTATACCTCTGCTAGAATTTTAGTGCATCAGTGTTCATGGCTTTAGTTTTACTCAATGGTGCAATTAAATTCACTCAGGCAAGATGTCTCACATACAGAGCAGCCAAATTAAATTAACACCCAAAAACTACATTTAAAGCAAGGTTAAAGTTGTGATATAAACCAGCAAAACCAAGGGCATTCAGTGCTAAGGGTTGAGACTACCCTTAACTCATCCCTAGTGCCAAAGTATTGCATAACATATGGCATGTAATACTTTGTTGAATTACTCCTGAACCCAGCCATAGGACAAACTAAGGACAGTGCACCAGGCACGCGCCTAGAATTCAGTTTATGTCACAACATTAACGGTTTGTGTTTACTAATGAACTTTGGAACAATTTTAAATAGAAGAGGATTTTCTGGTTTACATACTTCATCAGGGACAACAACATCTGTAATAAATATTGTATGTAGCGCTAAACAGTCAAAACTGTTGACTCCTGCATAAGTCAACATCCTCGATCATTTTTATATATACATACATATGTTATATAAAAAGAGAGAAAAAAAATATGAGACTACTCTAAAGCTAGAGGATGAATTGTCATCTTCCAAATTCTCTGTCAAAAGAAAAGTTTTTGGCTAGACATTACTTCCATAGCAGTGCAATTAAAGAACAGTATCAGTTGCATTAAACTCTGTTCTAGCACAGTAAAGAAAAAGTTAATGCATTCATAATCCCTGATTAACATAGTATTTCTTCTCTTCCAGACTAGCAAGGGATTTTATCATTTTAGTGTTTATATCACTCCAGTACAGTCTGTTTGTGTTCCTTTCTGGAGAGAGGAGCAATGCCAGCTTCCACTTAGTTCTCCCTGAAGAAATGGAAGAAGATAAGGTATTCCTGGTGCTACTTCTTGATCTTCTTGAATCCTCTGTTGAAGAAGAAAAACTATTCCCTAACACTAAACACAGGGCAGAAGCTTCTCCTTCACTTACAAAGATACTGTCAAAGGAAGGAGTTGGAAGATGATCAAGATATTTTCTTTTAAACAAAAATTTAAAAGGGAGTATTTCTCAAGAAGGTACTCATATTTAGAAATGAACACTGTATTAAAAAAAAAATAAATTAAAACATGGAGATTCCATTATCTGAATCCATTCACTACCCTGACACAAAAATCAGTCTTTTAAGAAGTTACCCCTAATTTTAAGACTTTTTTTTTTGTTTTATTATTTTCTGAAATGCATTTTGGCCAAGTCTCCTTGATTAGTTTCAAATCAGAATCCTCTGAGATACATCAATCTTACAATGACAACATGGTTAAACACCTTTGTATAGAGGTTTAATATTAGCCAATTTAACTTCCCTCAACAGCATTTAAGTCAAGTATATTTTCTGTAAACTACCAATCTAAGAACAATAATTTACAACAAAATCTTGATAAATCCTGTAAGTCTCATGAGTAAAGTGTACTTTTGTATTGTTTAATAGGTAATAACTGGTCTATGCTATATGTCCTATAAGCGTGCATCTTTTAATCTTCTAAAAGTCTTATAACGTTCATGCTTATGGCAAAAAAAAAAAAATCTAATCAAGTTACAATCACCAGCACTAAAGTAGGGTGTAACAATAGATTAGTTTAGGATATATGAGACAGAAGCTTATGCCTTTGACGTCACTGTCTAACAAACACTATATTTACATTAACCAGGTAAAAAGGCAACATAGCACATTTACGCAAAATTCTCCCCAAAACTGATTACACAGACATCCTAAAATAGCACATGGCAGACTTGGGCAACGCAGGACACTTCAAATTATCGTTGCACAGGTGCAACCGTAATTGACAACCTGATCCACAGTCTCTGCAGATAATTGAAGAAATAAATGATCCCTTCCTTCAAGCAAATACTTAAGAGCACACAATCTTGCACTGCCATTGCCACAGAAGCGATACAGTAGTACCTGCTAACATAAAAGTTATTTTAGCAAGCCACTCAGTTGTAGAGACAAGAGTGAGCTTAAAAAACAATAACCAGAAATATAAACTGCTAGGAAAAGAGCAGACAGAGCACATTAATAACAGAGGCAAAACAGCACATAAAAAACAATCACCTGGACTGACACACAGCAGTAGATTGTAAACTAATCAGTTTGTGGAAGAGATATAGGCATTTGTACACAGTTCAATTAGATCTAATTCTCACCATGTATTGGTAGGCAAAAAAAGAAATTCAGATGTGTAACATGTAGGTATAATGTTCTACAGACTCCACATCTTTCCATATTATGTGCTATTTGTGCTGAATAGCATATTTAGTTCTAGTCATTCCTTTTCATAGTTAAGGAGCAGAAATTTAAAGGGGACTGAAGCTAGCCCAGAAAGTAATTAGAAAAATGAAAAATTTTCATGTACAAACTGAAGACATCAGACCGCGACAGTCTGGAAAGAGAGCAATACATGTACTTAACACTTTCTGCAAAAGGGAAGAGTATTCAACAGAATTCAAAATTCCATGTTAAGAACAACCAGGAAAAACACTGTCTTTTATACTCCCAAGCATGAACTAAAGTAATTTCTACCTTTGATTCTGTACATTTCAAAAATGATTGCAAGTACAGTGCTGCATCGTATCTGGTAACTCCAAAACTAGACTAAGGCTATTTTTGAGAAAACCAGCATAACTTTATGATAAGAATACTGTTCCAAAAGCATATTCATTATCTAATATCCTTTACTTCAACACAACATCTTTGTTACTACCTAATCTACTGAAAGGTTTCCTAGTGAAGCCTTTCCTCATGTTTATTTTATGCACTGGTCTTGATCGCAGCAATTTTACTTTGATTAGTAATCTAACAACCAGGGTTTTGATGACGTTAGTAAGAGTGTAAAAGACCTTTAATAAAAGCACAGTTGGATACTTTAGATGTTAAATATTAACATCCTGAAATCCATTTTTTATTTGGATTTTGGAGAGGAGGGTTGGGGAGAAGAGCAGGGAAAGAAGAGAGACCCCTCAAACCTGTAAATACAATCCATAAAAAACATTAAAGAAAGAGCTCAAAATAGAGCTTGCCTCCAGCAGAGCTTGCAATCAAAGACATGTAGGCAGCAGACCAACCACTTCCCACAAACTGCAGCAAAATACACACTCCCCATGAGTAATCACACCTTTGTTTGCAGGGGAGACGAAGAAGAGAATAATAATTGGTGAAAAACAGCTTCCAATGTAAAGACATTTATGAAAAGACTACATTCTCTTCTCCTGCCTAGTAGACCGTTAGGACAACTAATTACTGAGTTTATATTACATAAAGTTTATCCGAAAAATAAGCCTATGGTTTGACATACAAAATATAGCTCTAGACTTCAAAAAAAGCCCTAGAGGTTTTGTGCTATGAAAGGTGCAGAAACAGGTCAAAATCAGTCACAGCCAGTCAAGACATTGCATGAATTTAGGTTTACAAAGTTGTTAATGATGTTAGGATAGTAGTAATAAAATTAAAAAAAAAAAAAAATCCCTCCCCCAAAACAAAATCCACAACATATTAAAAAAAAAAGTAATCCATGAATAAAGGCAACTTTCCCTCCTCAATTTTGAAAATTAACACTTTGAGGAAAATAAATATTTCCAGTTAACTAAGAACAACACAATTACCATATCTATATTAATCAGACAGTTTCTGCCCAACTGCAATACAAGTCAAAGAATTAGCTACACAGTAGAGTCTGTAAAATATAATTATGCCCTTTCTGGAACAAGTTTTTTCTACTTCCTACTCAGAGTTTAATAGTTTGGAAGTGCAAAGGTCAACCAAGTTGTGAAGCAGATTAGAATAATATGTAAGCAAAATAAGAACATAACTAGCAACCAGGTTTAAAGAGAACCACACTTAACTAAACAGAGTGTTTTTTCACCATCTTAGCATAGTGACAAGGAAGATATTAACCACCTGTACATGTAACATTCTTGATTGCATGTAAAGTTGTTTTAGCTGCTAGGCACGACCACTATCAAAAGATGCAAAAATTGCAGGGAAGGATTTTTCTTTGCTAGAAAAGGCAGAACCTTAGGATGCAGGAGAGTTCTCTCACTCCTCAAACTCCCATGAAACATCACTCTGAAGAGCACCACAGATTTCACCCAGTTACATATATTTGCAAAAATCAAAATTCTTATCTGAACAAACACAAGAAAAACATAGAAGACTAAACAACTAATCCGTTTTGTGTATGCCTATCCAAAAGCACGGCAAATACCATTAAAGACACTTTCAGGGAACATCCACTGTTCAATAAAAAGAGTTTTTTAATTTGGAGTATCAAAGGTATTTTAAGAATTTAATAAGGACTTCTGCAAAAAATATGCTTAGCCTGTTTAAAATTATGGGAGGGAAGGGGTTTAGTTTTGTTTTACCTTTTTCTTGACTGAACGGCTACTCATGATTTTCTCCACAACAGGACCTTCAGCATCAGCAGATTCCTACATCATAAATACCACACAAGAATTACAGGAGTGCATCTTTGTTATTTAAAGACTTCCTTCATTAGAAAAACTTCAAATAATTTTTTTTGCAACAGGAATTTAATACACAGGAGGGACTTTTTCCCCCTAGCATGAGAACTAAGAGGATTCAAATAGAATTAATATTATAATAAAGGATTGAAGGATACCTGTCTAAGCCCATTTTTAAGAGCTAACACAACTCTTGTTCTCTCAGTAAGGCTGACATGCACAAACACAGATATAACCACATAGGCAGTTCACCTCTCCTAAAATAACACACGCTTTCAGCACCATACAGTCTAAATATCAGAATATATTCAACAACTTGAGTTGGCTGCGTAAGCGTCCACATGATAACTATCAAAATTGCCTGTGATTCTCTATTACATTAATTCACTATTACAACTGCAGGCAAACCTACCAAATTCTCCTTCTGATAAGACACAATTAACAATGGAGATCACATACAATATTTCACAGGGCTTAACAAATTGCCAAATGAAATACCAAAGAACATGTATATATTCTCCAATAGGTCATCAGTTAGTTAAGTGAAGTAGTTCTTTGAAAAAGCACTACAAAACAATGAGATTGCTACAACAGTCATTCCTACATTATTACCCCTCATCTTATTCAAACTATTTTATCCATCATTTACATTGCACAGAGAATAAAGTGTACCCTGCTGTGTACTACAAGGCAGTAATTTCATAAAGGGGTTCTTATGGTGCCTAGCAGCAGGGGACAAGCTTGAGTGGTTTATTAAAGTCACAGAAGCCAGACCACTGAATTCACAGAAGTAAATTCAAGACTCCTAGCAGTCCAGTTTAGGTTTCCTTTAGGTAGAGACCATTAATTTCAAAGAACTGTGTCAAATTGCATACCATCAGCTTGTAAATAAAGTCATGAATTAATATATTCTTTAAGAAGGTAAAAAGCTAGCACACTGTGCCAACCATGGATGAATATCATTCAGGAAAAGGGCCTGTATTTGAACTTTGAATGTCGCAGTTACAGCCACCTTTCCAGTCTGTTCACATCTGACCTGTTGCTCTGACTGAGAAGTATTTGAAGGAGAGTCTCTTCCAGCAGCATCAGCATCATCAGCCTCCTCATCTGAAATCTTGAATTCCAGGTCTTCTGTATAACGCTTCCTCTTCACCTGCCTGCTGGAGCGTCGCTTCTAAATAGAAAGAATTGATAGTTTTCATGAGAAACAAAACCAACAAGCAGCAGAGTAACTGAGAAAACTTCTTTATGTTTCTCAAATACACTAGTGTGTAGTGAATGCTATTATTTTTACAGCACCCTGGTAGAAACAGTGGAATCAAGACACTACTATTCTGAATTCCTGCCTGTTAGCTGCTCTTGCATTTTGTATTAAAAAAAAAATAAAATTCACTTCATGCTTGTTCCGAGTTTGAAAGTGGAATTTTATTTTTTTCTTTTTTTAGCATCACTAAAACCACATTAGAAAATTGGAAAGCGTATCTCAGAAAGCAATTAAAAACCAAGAAGTTACACCTCTCAATTCACATCTATGACAAACTTTGACAGATGGCCAATGCAGGAACCAAACATCACCTTTCCACAGCATGGCCCACAGTGTTGCTAAGCAGTGACAACACACTTTCTTGCACTCCCCATCCACCCAGTTGTACCCAGATTATTTTGTAGGGGAAATACAATGAAATACAGTTTCCTTACTCCACTGACCCATCACTGTTCAGAAAGACATCCTATAGCACAGCACGGGAAAAGACCCCAAACTAAAAAAGGAGAATGAAAAACTTGAACCACCCCAAACTGAAAACGTGGTTTCTGTGTCCCCATACCCTCATCTCGAGGATGAGAAAAAGCTTCAGAGAAACTGCAGAAAACAATCTGTAAAATACACAAACATGCATTTGACAGAATTTGCAACTCGACGCTCAGTGCCAGACATCATTTTCTGCAATAATAAAATTCAAATTCCCAGATAATCTGCATCAGGCTATAAATTTTGAAAAGCTGAGAGCATATGCTGTTGAAGGAAACTGTCAACTGAGCATTACCTACCTCAATGGACTGATGTATACATTAAAAAAAAAGTTGTCAAATATCAACTGTTAAAAAACCATCTTTATGAATTGACACGACTTATTTTTACATCTTTCTCAGCTTAACATGCATCTTCTCCAGTGCATGCAAATACTTATGTAGCTTATTTAACAGATCTATGCACCCAGGTCTCTCAGTGTATGCAGACAAAGTCAAATATTTACTTTTAGATAGTTAATCACACTTTTTAAGCACAAATATCTGATGCACTTCACAAAATTAGAAATTCTTTAACTGAAAATGAAATTTTTGAGCAAAGGTTAAGTTTACATCACCTTTTTAAACAATGGTGATGTAGCATCTACCTTTAACATAGAACTTTTGGAGGTTCCCACAAAACCGTAACAATATTTTTATACTTGAAAATAGGTATCACTTGGCAAATTTGCACCCTCATTTCCATAATCACTGATGGGAGAATATAAATTTTCTTTTGGCTCGATAGTTAAGTCTTACCATTATTTTTGGTGCCAAAAATCTCTTTTTCCATTTCCCTAATAGAAAGGATGCCCAAAACGTAACGGTAATCCTCCATTTGATTTTTATTGATTTGGTTGGCTTCCTGTTTCCTCTAACGTTCACATGAAGCTTTGCAATTGTTATGGATTGTTGTCAGAAACTATGCATACATCTACCTGCACCAGATTATCTTTTACTCATTAACTTATCTATAGGTAGAAAGGTGAGTAATAAGCTCGACAATGGAATATAAAAAGTCTGTATAGTAACACACAAAATTAAGTATTTTTCCTCTCTAAAGACAACAGTACATCACTTTGTGCATCACTGCATAATATTGTTACAGAAGACTCAGTATTTAACAAAAAGAATGCAATAATGGTTTAGACAACTGTGTAACACTGATCTCAGTTAGGAATGCATAACAAGTTTACTAATTCTAGCTGTCCTAGAGTATATAGTTGTAACCCTTCCCAAAGTTTACGCAAAGAAGTGTGGGTGCAGTATACATGCAAAGCATGAGAAAGTATTAAGAAAACAAAAGCTACCTAAAACACTTTATTACATTTAACTAAGAAGTGATGCAAATACCCTAACACTTCTATTTACAAAAAGAAAACATATTTCATATGTAAAGTTGATCACCCAATTGAGTTTCATAGAGAGAAAGTTTTGTTCCACTAAACTGAAAACAAGCAAAACATGCATATATATTGAACTATAAATAGCATATAATGATCTGCAAATTAACCCCAAAACCCATCAAATCCAAAAGTTTCCTCTCCATCTTTTGTCAGCACCACTGATCAGGCTGAGAGAGACTTGTGGCACAAGACAGAAAACTCATTCTTCAAACACTTTAACATTTGCATGGTGTATCTCTGCTTTTCTAATTCAGAATACATGGCTTGCACAAATCACAAATAACACTCTTTTTTTTGATGCTTTTGTTCTTAACTAGAATATGCTAGATTGCTCACATTTCCTTATACTCTACGTGCTTCTGGAAAATAGTAAGACAGGAGGTATAATCCATGTTTGTGTTAGGACACCACTGCTTGCCAACCTTCTCACCAGGCTGCTTCGACCATTCTCAAGTGATCATTAGTCTCAACATCTCATAGCTAGAAGCAACACATCCACAACCTGGTATGCAATGGACGAATGCAATGGATTTCAGTAATACCAGCGTGACTATTGAGGAGTCTCGTGCTTCCTCCATCACAATTTGACCCCTTCACGTGAGGGATTTTTTTTTTTTTTTTTAATGCTCACTCTGACCACTGCCCGCAGAAGCAAGCCAGGAGCTGACCACTTCTTAACGTGGCTAACAACAGAGCACCCAGAAGTCGTCACATGCTATTTCTATTTCCGGATTTTCTTTACATGAAATAAAGTTTGGACAGAAAGTGAGAGGTGCACAGTGGTCAGGAGAAATTATCAATATTAGCCAACGACTGCCAGTCCTACAAAAAGGCCCTTCGTCCATTAAAGCAGTGTAGTTACAAGTACCTGCCATGTACATTTCTGACATCCTGCTTTGTCGTGTCTTACACCTGATTTCAGAAGGTTTGCAAAGCCAATACAAGAAGAAACACAAGGCTTATAAGCAAGACCTCATAATGATGCATTAACTCCACAGAGCAGAAATTCAGCACCATAACCGCAACAGTGATGGAAGAGACCACATGAAAACTCAGCAGCACTCTACACATGTCTGCAGGTAACAAGACCATAAAGCAAAATTACAATGAGGAATACTTGTTTTAGTAAAATATTCACCACAGTGATTTCCAGTTCTCACCTTCTGGGTATGTCATACTAAACAACATAGAAAACGACCCAAATAACTGTATCTCAGCAAGAAAGACTGTGAGAACTACTGCGTTAAGCTTCCACATTGACAAAGGCTACATTGAACTTGAAAGATAGCATTACCTGAACCCCTGGGTCATCTTCATCTTCAGGATGAGGTGATGGGGGCGGAGTTTTTTCCAAATCTGAATTTTCAGAACCTTCCTTTCCCTTGTTAACTTTTTTCTTCGCAGCACTAGTTTCTGAATCTGGTTTCTTGTTACTGAAACAACAGGTATTTTTAATCAATATTTGCACAAAAACGTAAACAAAAAGTGCTTAACAAAATAGTTAATCTGTGAGATATTTATTTTCAGTGATTTCTTTATTTTCAATTGTCTTCCTTAATAAAGTATTTAAACATAACTGTAAAATCAATGATGCAATCATTATACATTTCCCATTCCTTAACAATGGCCACCTTGCTTCTTTCCTTCAAGATCTTAGACAAGGACACTGAACACGTATACAACAAGAAACTAAAAATTAGATTGGAAAGGAAGAGCTGCTCTTTTCAAAATCTGCACTTTCTGAAAGCAGTGTTTGGGCAACCTGACACACACGAAGGGAAACAGGATTATGTGTGCACTTGTCTTGATATTAACTGTGCAGACCAGGTAAGCAGGAGCAGAGGAAACATTACAAAAACAAAGGACCGAATGAGAAAACTCTTTATTTTCTTCTACTATCCCTGCTATTTCCAAGCAGGAAAGGTGCTTTTGTGTCAGCTCTGAGGGCAGTCATATAGCCTCAACACATGCAACCACAGTTGGGGGGAGACCCTTTCAGCTGGTATCTCAGCATCTAGATGATACTAGAAAGCTATATCCACTGAGGGTAGAGAAAGGTTTTGGGGATTGTTTCTCCCCTTCCTCCCCCCGTGAAAACGCTCACCACCTGCAGAGCTGTGACCACATCTCTGCCACTGCACTCAGAGGCCTGGAAAAGGGTGAGGATGCCCATATCAAAATCCAGCTTTAAATGCATCATCACCAAAGCACGCACCGAGATAGTCTTCAGCATCATTGGGGTGAAAGTTTTAAATGGCAACAAAGAAGAATCAAAGGTAAAAGTTAGTAATTTTAAGCACATTCAGCCTTTGAGTCTCACGTGGGTTTTTGCTAGTCTTCCTCCCTCCCCCCCCCCCCCCCCCCGTGGTGACCCCCCCAGGCCTGCTACCGATCTGTCAGGCTGGTTGTGGACAGTTGCAGAGACGTTTAAGAGCAGAGTTACGCGCTGGTTCCCGACACACCGCGTGTACAGGTCGCCAAACGCTACCTCAGCCACTTTTATAGGGCTCCGGCACCTTCAACGTTTCAATTTAGCACCCGGGACGCTGCCTGCCATTTGTTTTTCCCCTCATAATCCCCAGCCTCGTAACTTCTCAAACGAACACCACCTTTAAGCGGGTTCATTTTGATGGGCGCGTCGGCCCACTGGGGGAGGAGGGGGGGGGCGGGCGGCAGTGTTTCGGAGCCGCGATTTAAGAATTCCCGGGTACGGTTAACGCGATTCTTCGGGGACCGGGACAACTCGGTTCGCCGCCGCAGACATGGGCCAAGCCCTGAGGAAAAACCGGCGGCGGCGGGGAGAGCGCCCGGCCCTCCCCTGCCGCCCTCCCCCGGGCGCGCGGGCGGCGCGCGGGCCGCGGCTCCCCGCCCGGCGTTTGTTTCCGCTCTAGCTGCCACCAATGGCACAAAGCCGCAGCTGAAAGCGGGGGCCCCCCTCGCCTTTCATCCGCGCGCCGAGAGCGCTCGCGTCGCCCGGGCAACCCGCGGCCCACGTGACCAGCACCTGCTCCGCTGGCTGGCGGCCACCGACTGCAGCCATCTGCTTCCCTCAATCAGCGCCCGGCCGCTCCCGGCACCTGCGCGGCCGCGGCCTGTGAGCGCCCCCCCCATCCCCACACACACTTCCCCCCC
>NC_138906.1:128459272-128486772 GCF_965231255.1 Vanellus vanellus | reverse complement strand
TGTGGTGTCTTAATCTTAAATTAGAGAAATAAATATGTAATGTTGGCAAAATGTGAGCTAATGTACCAAAAGGAGGAGATGTATTTAAAAAGGTTTCCAGGGATGTTTATTCTGGGAAGTGCTGGCATAATCATCTTCCACCATTTGATCTTACTGCAAAGCCCTTTTCTGTTCCGCTTACAACTTCATGCTCCATCATGCATTGCCACACAACATTAGCGTATTAGAAATGTACTTCTGGCTGCCTGGATGAGGGCCAGATCCCGTTTCTCCTCCTGGACACTCACATGTTTGAACACTGACTGGCATCGGTAGTTTGGCTGTGATTGCACATTGCTGGGTGGGTGTTTATGAAAAGTGGCTAAGAAGAGGAGAAGATAAACAAAGGGGGAAGAAAATAGTCAAACTGGCAAAAGCATTAGTGAAGACTTCATCCAGCTGAATAAGAGGCAAAGGGTGTAGATACCTGAGTGGAGGAGCTCTGCAAGGCCTTGTATCTGTAGGAGAGGCCAACTAATTTATTTATAAAAGGATGTGTAAGGAACTGAAATCATCAGCTGATTTTTTTTTCCCACTGCAAAGCATACTAACATGTTATTTGCCAACTCTTTTATTTGCACTGGATCTTAACCTTGTCACTTTTCCAATGTGTAACAGCTTTGATGAGGAGTTTTGTAAATAACAAAAATTTTAAAAAAAAACCAACAAACAGCAATTAAAATATTGCTTCTTCTGTACCCTCTATTTTCACTAGAGAAACAGGCTTGCCTGAATTTAAAAATATTCTGTAAGACTACCAAATAAAATTTATGAAACAAAAAAGATGGGTTGGATTCAGATGGCGGCCTACTCTCAAGGAGCATTATCAAAGGAGAGAAACAAAAATCAAAGGCATATTGACCACCCACAACTCCAGCCTCTGACTGCAGAGATTGCACTCTCCTCCCAAGCCAGGAGGAGAGAAGGCAAGAGGATGAAAGAGGACACCTTGTAGCTTTGTTCTAGTTAAGTCATAGAGGTGGATGGACAACTCACTTGTGCACCCCCAGCCTTCAGCCTCAGCTTTGCATTGACCAAGGTTTTCGGGAGGAATCAATGCTCTTCAGTTTTCAAGTCTTTGACTCAGCACATCTTAACAGTTTAAAATCATAAGAAATCTCTACAGGGTCATCCCAGTTTTGGCTGTAGCCAGTTCCTGACAGCTGCAGTGGAAGGCAAATTCAAGGAGGGCACCAAACCTGGCTGCTTTCCATGGCTCGTTCCCCTGGTACTCACCCAGCACCATGGTCGTGGCAGTACGGATGTTAGTGGGTGCACCCTTGCCCAGTCCCTCCCTATTTGTTTGTTGAACCTGATGAAGATTGTATCTCTGTCTTACACTCTCACAGAAATGAGAAAGTTAGGTTTTATTTCAGAGTGACATGCCTCTCCTGAGAAAAACAACCACAAGATCCACCTAAAAATTGTCAAGCAGGCATCTGAAAATAAAGTCCCCCAAATTGTTTCTAGTTACTTAAGAGTGAAAGAAAGAGAGTGAAATATGCATTGGAAATAGAGGGTCCCAAGGCTGGGGTCAGTCCTTTTTAATGCTTTTTTGTACTGCTCAGCATAATGCTCAGCCCCACAAATCTCAGTCTTTTCTCCCTCCAATATAAACACCAAGGCAGTTTTCTGGGCCCATATCTTAAGCTTGTCAAATAAATTCTCCTGAGGACTGAAGGACCAACAAAAAACAGCTTGCCTTTCCATCTGTTTTTTCTTCCTTTTGCCTTTTAACTTATATACAGCAGTAATGTATCATTTGTGTTTGCACATTAATCCAAA
Organism: Vanellus vanellus; assembly: GCF_965231255.1. Classification (NCBI taxonomy): domain Eukaryota; kingdom Metazoa; phylum Chordata; class Aves; order Charadriiformes; family Charadriidae; genus Vanellus; species Vanellus vanellus. Next base: position 128,484,948 of record NC_138906.1, on the reverse strand, counting down.
AGGTCCAATAAAATGTAGGAATTCACTGCACGCCGTGGTCCCTTTCAGGAGAGGACAAGCAGGCGAAACACACTTAATGCAGCAATTCTCTGAGCCCCTTTCTTTCTGGAGAGTTTGCTTGAGTATCCCCCTCTCATCAAATACACATATTCTCCATGCCCTGCTCTGCTCTAGACCTTGACTGCCACGGTCTGTTCCAGCCCACCTACAGAAATCCTCTGCAACTCAGGCTCCAGCAAAGCCGACTTCGAGCCCATCCAGCACAACTCTGCCAATTCCTACATCCCAGCTTAGCCTCTTGCTGGCTGCTACACCAGCCCTGAACTCCCTCTGCAACCACCGTGAGCCTTCCTCAAAATAGTCAAGGGAAAAGTCTCTTCTGCTTTCACCCCACCCCAGCTCCTCATTGCTTGGTTCCTGACTTGCTTTGGCTCCCTCGGGAAGGAAAATGCAGTGACATTTTCCTCCTGCCCATGCTCGATGTGGCTCACCATTTTGCTGGGGTTGAAAAAGGTCTGAGCTTGCAGGCAGCCAGCCACTGCCTCACACACCCAGCATGGTCCAGCCCAAGGCACAAACTTCAATCCTTCTCAATTCCCACCACCATCTTGCGAGCTAGAATAAATATTGTGCCCCTTATAAGGCTCCCAGATAGGAGAGAACAACTACATGGAAGGAGAGGAGAAAAGGTGAGCAGACAGAAGCAAGGGAGGAGAAAGACAAAAGACAGATGGACTTTTATTGGGATGTCTCATCCCTCAGCTGATGATACATTTTGGGATTGCCCGAGGGGTTCGTTTCACCAGTCAGAAAACAACTGACTTGGAATATGCTTAGAAGGGAATTGTCAATCAAGGCAATGGTACAGTAAACAAGAACAAATCTTTAAGAAACAAATACAACCAAAAAGTTGAAAATCCTTAAACAGAAATACTTAGAAAGCTGACCAGATTAGACTTAAAGACAGGAATCACTCTGTGGCTAAGGCACGAATGGGGTGATATAAATAGTTTTGGTAGGGGATTTTTCATATTTTCTATTATGAGCAATTTATGTTTCATTTGATACATGAATGAAATGTCTTATCATAATAGCAATCTTGATTGAATACAGTGATCCTCAAAAGCTTGCAGAGTGGAAGGCAAGAGGATGATCAGTACTCTGCAGCTGAGAGTCTCCTGCCATGATGGCTTGTACCCCTTCACGTCTGACAAAGCAGGAGGGAAGGAGGATTGGTGTGAGCTCTGAGATGCTTCATGTCCAGCAGAAAGAGACCATCATGAGTTGAAGCCTGGAGAAAAGGAGGCTCAGGGGAGACCTTATAGTTCTCTACAACTACCTGAAAGGAGGTTGTAGAGAGGTGGGGGTCGGTCTCTTCTCTCAAGTAACAAGTGATAGGACAAAAGGAAATGACCTCAAGTTGCACCAGGGGAGATTTACATAGGATATTAGGAAAAATTTCTTCACCAAAAGGGTTGTCAAGCATTGGAACAGGCCACCCAGGGAAGTGGTTGCGTCCCCATCCCTGGAGGTATTTAAAAGAAGGGTAGATGTGGTGCTGAGGAACATGGTTTTGTGGTGGTTTTGGCAGTGCTAGGTTACTGGTTGGACTTGATGATCTTAAAGGTCTTTTCCAACCTAAACATTTGATGATTCTGTGAAGTCTGGCTGCCGTTTCAGACATCCTATGATATTAGGTGTAATACTCATCCTTTCATTAAAATGGCCATGCTTTTGGAAGTAATTTTCCCCATGCCAGCACCACTAGGACAAGACAAAAGTCTGCCAGAGCTAGCCGACAGGGCTAGGCAGCTGCCGGGGTCAGACTATAAGAGAAAGGGGGAGAAAAGAGGGAAGCACGTGTGCTAACTGTCCCAGGATCCTCTCACCTCTGCTGGTATGCTCTACTTTGGAGACATGCAAGCTGCAGAATGCACCTGAATCTCAGTCTGCAAATATCCCTTACATGTGCAAGGACAGCGGTGAACAAAGGTCATTTTAATGTGGGTTTATCAAACATTATGGAGACGCTTTTGTGAAGGAGTTTTCCTCATCCCCAGCCACAGGAACTTCATCATAGCACTTTTTATCTTCTCCTAAAGCTTTAACTTTTAGCTGCTGTTGCAACACGATTGGCAGAGTTTGGGCCATTTGGCTTTCTGTAACAAAACTGATACGCTTTTTGAGGGAATTTTCCACACATAAAACTGGTTGTTATGGGTGAGACCAAACCAGTTACACAGAGAGCTGTGTGAGCGCAAAGAACTCATATAGTGCTACACGCCCAGAAAACTCCCACAACATTTGGTGATCTATAGCTCAGGTACTTCTGGAGGTGGGGGTCTTTGTACTTAAAAATACCCAGAGGACTTTTCTTCCATGAATTTGCCTATTGGATTTAGAGTTCACATTGCACTGAGGAATTCCATAGTTTAACTGCTCATTGCACGAAAAATGTTCGTCTTGACTGTTTTGAGCTTGACTCCTACCAGCTTTATGAGATAACCACCAGTCCTAACACAGAAAGAGAGTGTGAGCCATTATCCTTGGCTTTTCAAAGAGTTTTCATAGGTCTTTGTTTGCTGCTTCTATCGTCTTTTCTCCAGGCCAAAGAGAGGGATCACACTGTATCCAGAAATGTTTGAACACCCTTTTCCCACCTCTGTGCCTCTTCTCTAATCCAGTTATTTTCTTCATTGAAAGAAGGGGTGAGTGGAGGGGACCACACAGTGTCCAGAACATGAGTGTACCATAGAGTTATACAGTAACATACTGACATTTTCTAATTGCACTATCTTCCTCCATTTCCTCCAGTTCCTATCATTCTCTGGCTTGGTTGCTGGTGTTTCACAGAATCACACAGAATCACAGAATTTTCAGAGTTGGAAGGGACCTCTAGAGATCATCTAGTCCAACTCCCCTGCTAAAGCAGCATTGCCCAGAGCACATTACTCAGGACTGCATCCAGGTGGGTCTTGAAAATCTCCAGGGAAGGGGACTCCACAACCTCCCTGGGCAGCCTGTGCCAGTGCTCTGTCACCCTCACTGTAAAGAAGTTTTTCCGTGTATTTGAACGGAACTTCCTGTGTTCTAACTTGTGCCCGTTACCCCTCGTCCTGTTACTGAGCACCATTGAAAAGAGCCTGGCTCCATCCTCCTTCAACCCACCCTTTAGATACTTGTACGCCATAATAAGGTCTCCCCTCAGCCTTCTCTTCTCCAGGCTAAAGAGTCCCAGCTCTCTCAGCCTTTCCTCATAAGGCAGATGCTCCAAGCCCTTAATCATCTTAGTTGCCCTTCGCTGGACTCGCTCCAGCAGTTCCCTGTCCTTCTTGAACTGGGGAGCCCAAAACTGGACACAGTATTCCAGTTGTGGCCTCACCAGTGCCGAGTAGAGGGGGAGAATGACCTCCCTCGACCTACTGGCCACACTCTTCCCTATGCAGCCCAGGATTCCATTGGCCTTTTTGGCAACAAGGGCACATTGCTGGGCAATGGATAATTTACTGTCTACCACGACCCCCAGATCCTTCTCCTCTGAGCTACTTCCCAGCAGGTCCGCCCCTAACCTGTACTGGTGCTTTGCATTCTTCCTCCCCAGGTGCAGGACCTTGCACTTGGTTTTGTTGAACCTCATTAGGTTCTTCTCTGCCCAGCTCTCCAGCCTGTCCAGGTCACGCTGGATGGCAGCACGGCCCTCTGGGGTGTCAGCCACCCCACCCAGTTTGGTATCATCAGCAAACTTGCTGAGGATACACTCTGTCCCTTCATCCAGGTCATTAATGACTATATTGAACAAAATTGGACCGAGTATTGACTCCTGGGGGACACCACTGGTTACAGGCCTCCAACTAGACTCTGTGCCGCTGATCACAACCCTCTGAGTTCTGTCCCGCAGCCAACTCTCAATCCACCTCACTGTCACCTCATCTAGCCCATACTTCCTCAGAAGTAGGAGCAGTTTTTAACAGAATTATCTATTTGTAACCCAAGATCTTGTTTATGCACGAAAACAGTCAGGTCAGAGCCTATTGCTGGGTATGTGGTGCTGTGATTCTTCCTTCCCCACGTGTACCACTTAAATGTTTCTTTATTCAGACAGCACAGACCTCCATTTCTCAGGCAAGCAAGTCACTTCGCTTTTAGGCAGGTTTTTACAAAGGAAATGAACTGGAGTAAAAAAAAGCACACCCAGTCCTGTGTAAAATAGTGCAAAGCACTGCACTCACTCACTTCTTTTTGTGCCTCTCTGGGAAAATCAGCCTTCAGGATCAAATTCTGATGGAATATGCCTATTAAATTATAGTCCCAGCCAGCAGATGCCTTCCACCCAGCCCCTGAAAGGGCATTGCCTGGAGGTACCCCACAATATAAAATAGGACAGACTAAGGTTATTCTGTTCACAAAAGTCAATGTATAAAACAAGAGATTTTTAAGATACCATTAGAAATCTCTCCGAAGTTCCTCCTATGGCCAAGAATGTTATCAGCAGTTCAGCGTAGTAGAATACTAACTGTGTAAGAAACCATATATTAAGAGATATTAGTTGTTTAGCTCAAATAATGAAGTTTTAAATAGAATAAATTACTTAGGGTTATAATATGTTGTGATTTTTGCTGTTTGCCTGTCTTTACCTACTTAGCATGGGTAGCTAGATTTGCTGAATCCTTAGGCTGCAATAGACTTAATTTTCTTAGTAATTTTCCTAGCAGCTGGTACAGTGTTGTGTTTAGTCTTTTAGTATGAGAAAAACGTTGATAACACACTGATGTTTTGGCTGTTGCCAAGCAGTGTTCTCCCGAAGTCTGGGACTTTTCAGTTCCCCATGTTCTGCCAGCAAGCTCAGATGTACAAGAAGCCTAAACCAGAAGATAAGGAGGCTACAACCATCACCAGAGACTGCAAATCAACAAGATAAGAGTATTCAACGGCCTGTCTGCCTGTCTGCCATAGAAAAAGAATCCAATAAGGTGTTAAAAGTCCCCAGACCAAAAATCACCATTGGACTAAAAGACGTGTGAACAGCGCGTAAGGGGCAGGTGTATGGATCACAAGGGTATAACTGCCCACGGATTTCTTTGTTTGAGGTCCCCCTCTGGAGGCACCCAGCCTGGCTGCTGTACCTTTCAATTAAATTATATATTTTCATAAAATCCAATGCCTAAGACTCTGCTGTGGGTAACCCAGGGTTGAACCTGAAGAAAGAGGGAACGTGGCTGAGAGTAAATGTGTGTGTGTGTGTGTGAGGAGTGGAAAGGGGCACCCGTCAGCTCACTGGAGTTGCCCACTGCGAAGGGACCCTGGTCCCAGCAGTTAAAGACTGGGGCGGTGTGTGCGTGACTGCCTGAACGGTGTGTGAACACTTAAGCGGCTGCTTCTCCTTTAACATCTAAATCAGGGCAACAGCCACTCTTGGTTGAAGGTCATGTACCAATAATACAGCACTAGGTAGAAGGACAAAAGTTGGAGCATCTGTTAAAAAAGGAGTACAAACGGAAGAGGATTTCAATTGACTTTCAGCTATTTAGCAAGTTTCTGTGCTGCATCCGTATTGTTTTTAACAGTATTAGTAGACTTCTCGTGCAGTATTTTGATATCTTGTGTTGTGGCAAAGTTTCCCATGATTTAAATTATGCATTTTATGACACAGTTCATCTCTTCCTTTCAACCCAAAGCTGATCATGTCATGGAGTGCCAACTAATTTTTCTGCTGAGCCACTACACTCTCACACTATCTGTGCCACCTAGAAATGAAGTGATTTGAGCTGCAAAAATGAATCAAGATGTAGCTGTATCAGGGATGGTATTATGTAACTGCAGGACTGGGAGCTGAGATAAAATGAGCCCTGTCCACAAAACCACAAAATATACCAGTTAATTACCAAATAAAAGAAAGCAATATGGTACATTTATATTGAGAGCAGCCCTGAGGAGAAGGACTTGGGGGTGTTGGTTGATGAGAAGCTCAATGTGACTCAGCAAGGTGTGCTCACAGCTCAGAAAGCCAACCATTTCCTGGGCTGCATCAAAAGAAGTGTGGCCAGCAGGGCGAGGGAGGGGATTCTGCTCCTCTGCTCTGCTCTCGTGTGACCCCACCTGGAATATTGCGTCCAGCTCTGGGGCCTCCAACATAAGAAGGACATGGAACTGTTGGAGCGAGTACAGAGGAAGGCCACAAAGATGACCAGAGGGCTGGAGCACCTCTCCTATGAGGACAGGCTGCGAAAGTTGGGGTTGTTCAGCCTGGAGAAGAGAAGGCTCCGGGGACATTTCATAGCACCCTTCCAGTACTTAAAGGGGGCCTACAGGAAAGGTGGAGAGGAACCCTTTATCAGGGACTGTAGTGATAGAATGAGAAATTCTTTACTGGGAGGGTGGTGAGGCACTGGAACATGTTGCCCAGAGAAGCTGTTGAGGCCCCATCCCTGGAAGTGTTCAAGGACAGGTTGGATGGGGCTTTGAGTATCCTGGTCTAGTGGAAGGTGTCCCTGACCATGGCAGGGGGGTTGGAATTTGATGATCTTTGAGGTCCCTTCCAACCCGAATCATTCCATGATTCTATCATTCTATAATATCTAATTGTTAACAGAAGTTGAGCTAAATCTCATTGTTTTAAGAGGAGTATTTCAAAACACACCATTAAATATACACCCAAGGACAGCAAGCAAAAACTAGGTTTTATCATTCTTTGCATATTATTGAAATAGCCTGACTAGTTTAATAGCAGTTCTCCTTACTTACTTTTCTTTTTTTTTTTCTTTTTTTTTTAATGTGTGTGTCTTGCTTGGCTGGGTTCAAATATGAACCAAACAGAAAATAGCAACCAACAAAACTGTCAAGTGAGAGCCATGATTATTTCTGTCCAAAAACTTCTTTTTCACTTTCCCACCATCTAAAGAGCATAAGGAACACCTGAGAGATCCTCTGATCTTTATATGAAAAAGGTCTCAGATAGATTATAGAGAACAGAGAAAGGGGCCAAGTGAAAAGCTGTGCATCTGCCATTCATCACAAACACATGTATTCCAGGTGGCTTTAATTTACAGTTATGCATACATCTAGAGAAATAATCTCGCCTCATAAACCCCCAAACTGAAAAAGTGCCTAAGATATAGAATAATTTGATACTGGTATATGCATTTTTTACTGTCCAGAAATCATTGTAAATCATCTTGCAGTGTGCACTGAGAAATGAATTGTGTTCAAGGTGAGAACTCGGAGACATTAATTTGATACTGTATCTAAAATATTGCACCCTCATTGCCATTAAGCGATCTATAAAGGATTGAATAGTTCAGCCAAATAACCTTGGTTAACGATCACAAATGATCGTTCATTCTCTCATCTTAGGGCGGAAGAATAAAGCTGAGTATCTTGCTAAAGATCTTTAAGTCGCAGGCACTGTGCAGACCCTGTGCAAAAGGCCATTCAGGGGAATACAGCAAATAACATCGATGCTTATGAAAAAGCCGCGAGATCTTTCATATCAATGTGTGGAAGGACTTTTTTTGGTCTAAACTAAAAAACAGTGGGAAGACATGGAGACAGATAGCCATCAGCTCCTCACTCTACACAAAAGGAAGTTTACGGTCTGTTAGTCCTTTACCAGCCATAAAAACTGCCAGCTTGGCTGGATGTGTGCTTTCACGGGGAGGGGACACAGTGCTGCTGACTCTCCATTTTGGCCCTTTCCGCCACTCACATTCTCCCCAGTTAGCAAACAAAATGGACACTCTATCCCCAGCCTGGCAATCCCAAGGCTTTGGGGTAAGGGAACATTCCAACTCCACTCCCTTCATTTCCATGGGAGGGAGTAAAAACTGCATGTGTATTGGTAAACTGAGTTGGAATGGCAGTGCTTATTTACTAGAGGTAGGCAATTCTTGGTGTGCATTAAGAATTTAAAATGCCAAGGTATAAGGCCATGACTAAGTGGGATAATATTTGGGAAAAAAAAAAAACAATGAAAGGGATGCTGGAGAACGGATAATGAGTGACAGACAAGTCACTCATTAGGAGGGAGGGAGGGAAGGAAGAAGGGAGGAAGGAAGGAAGGAAGGAAGGAAGGAAGGAAGGAAGGAAGGAAGGAAGGAAGGAAGGAAGGAAGAAAGGAAGGAAGGAAGGAAGGAAGGAAGGAAGGAAGGAAGGAAGGAAGGAAGGAAGGAAGGAAGGAAGGAAGGAAGGAATGTTTTGATCTGCTGTTAGAAAAAAATCTGAACAAATGGGGAAAAATAAACACCAAATTGACATTGTGCTGGAGCTGCATGGGGACAGGACTGGTAAGGAGCTGCTAACAGCTGAGGCCATTCGTGCATAGCCAGCACTGTACAATCATACCACCTTGTGAAGAATTTAATTTCCTTATCGCAGAAGGAATAGGACACAAAACCTCTGGAACGTAAGGTTTTTTTTTTTTGTATTTATGAATGTTGAGGTGAAGAGAGTATTAGAAGAACGGTAACATCTCTGAGACCTGGATCGGGATTCGTAGGAAGAGGAAATGAAATGTTTAAAAGGACTTTTACAATTGCATCACATGCTAGATTGAGCAGAAACAGTTAAAGCTAACAAAAGGACAAGATGATTTATATCCTGTAGTTCAAGAGGAGGCAGTGAAACTAATAGCAAGGTTTGGCAAATGTTTTTGATCTTCAGTGAGGACAAAGATAGTGGTGTTAGACGACAAATAGCTCATGTTGCTGTGGGTTCCAGCAAATAACCACTGGACTGTGAGCCCAGCTCACTGTGGTAAACAGCAATAAAGAATATGTTAAAGACGGTATACAGAATATCTAATATTAGTAAGCAATATTTGACATGGTCAAGGAAGGACAGCCATTTCAGAAAAATGCGACCAACTGCCTTAACAAAAAATGCTTAACCATCACCTAAACATGCAATGCAACATATAGATCAAGTTGAAGCCAAGGCATAGAAGAATTAACTCTCTTTCTTGGAGGCAGATATTGAACTAAGGCTGGAAGGGACCTCTGACAGTCATCCCCCTCCCCCCCATCAAAGCAGGGCCAACTTTGAAGATAGAAAGGGTTCCTTAGACTTGTGTCCAGTCAAGTTTTGAATATTTCCATGGGGGGAGATCTCATAGCCTCTGTGTGCAAACTCTATGTGTAAACTCTAGTTTACCTCTTGGTCTTCTTATCCTCCCAGTAGAAAATTGCATCCCCACACAAAGTGGGATGGATTTTCACCGTCTTTTGGCACTGGCACACCTGGAAAATGGATTGCCACACAAGCAAAAATCCTAATGAGAAGACAGGGCCAGATTCAGTAATAGATTCCATGGGAAGCAGAACTATGTGAAAGCGCTTGCTTGGCTCCCTTTTACAATTGACATAAAGTTGTCCATTTTGGCATAACTGAACTCATGAGAAAGCCAGACCATGCATGGGAAAGAACATTTCATGGTAATAAAAAAAGACCTCCCTGGTCAGAAAGCAATTTTGGACTGGAGATTGGTTGATTCAAAACTGCAAACCTGAGCAATTCTGGTGGAATACAGTTTTAATTTGTATAAAGGGGAAAGCAGAAAAGAACTAGACGAAAACCTTCTGCATCCTAAGTTGATAATTTTTGTGAGCTAGGATGGTGCTAACTGCATACCGTACATACATTCATTATACTTGATCCACAGAGGGAGCAAACGTACTGCATCCCTTACTGATGATGCTCGGTGCTTTTGCAGAAGCAACAGCTGCCCAAACTGCCAGCCATGTTGCTGTGTAGTTTCACCCCTGCGGAGCCACAAAAATGGCAAAAAATCAAAATAGGATGCATGAGACTGCTTTGTGAACAAGACACGGCTTATGGGACAGGGAGCAGGTCCACAAAAAATGGGACCTAGCCTTTACTGCATGTCAAGTCATGCAGCTGGTCCTGCCACAATTGGCGAAAAGTTTGCACTTCTCTTTCCCTCCCCCTTCTTTGGTACCACACAGCTCCTTTGTTTGTCTAGTGTTAAGCGAAACAAGAACCCCCAGGTCATATGAGGCACTTAGTCCTCATTGTAATAGAAATTACAATATCCGGGGTATAAAATCTGCCAAATGAACAAAGGACAAAGCAGATACTTTTGTTTCAGTGAAAAATACTGATTAGGCTTATGTTTCTTAACCACACATTTATCTCCCTATTTTTATTTTATTTTTTTTTAAAGTAGACAGCCATGCTAGTGGTTATTGCTTTGCCAATAATGTCTGGTTCTGCCTGATAGCATCAAGCTATGTGAAACAATGTAGTATTGTCTACAGTCCCTGCTATTATAGTAAGTTAACAGTTACTGTAAACAAAAGGGCTCTCAGTAAAGAAGATGAACCAAAGATATATTTTGAATTAAGCACAAGGCAAACACTTAACATACAAGAATAAATCTTCTCCAGCTGGCAAACATTGCAGGAATAGTTCATTCTTTCAAAAAGATTGCATTGGGTTTGCACTGCCAATAGTATACACAGAGTCATTGTTTCAGTCTCAGCAAGAGAGTTATTTATACACTTTGACTGAGTACTGCTTTCTCTAGAGCTTCTCTTAAACTTCACAAAAATGATCCGTCAAAAATCATAGCAAAAATATGAGGTTTTATCCTAAAGTTTGAGATTCATTTGCTCTGGTGGGGGGCACTAAGGCTTACTTTTAATAGATCTTGAGGACAGAAAGGGAATATTAGGTCACACAGTCAGATCTCTTGTATATCATAAGCCATAAAAATTCTTCCAGCTACTTCTGTATGGAACCCAATGGCTGACATTTGGCTAAAGCGTGTCCCTGGAAGGTTTACAGCCTTGAATCTACCACTTTTCTCTGTAGCTGGTTCCAGCAGAAATCAAACTCACTATTAAACATTTGTGTTGTACTTCTATTTGATTTTCTTTGGCTTTGATTTCCATGCTTAGGTTCCCATTGTGCTTTTCTCTGATCCCTTAAAAAGCCCTTTAATAACTGTTATTTCTTTACCATCCAAGAACCCTGAACCATCTGAATACCGTGTGTTTTTGGTTCATTGGTAGTTCTGAATAAAGGCAGGAGAGGGAAAGCAGAGAGCGAGTCTTGTCTGGAATGAAACTAAATTGTATTTGCATTGTTTTTTACAAAAAAAAAAAAGTTGTTTCAGCTTAAATGGGAACATTTTGATGTTCAGCTTTGTTGTTTCAATTGGAAACAACTTTCAGCAACTTTCAACTTTTGCAAAATATGTGCATCTGAAAAAAATCATTCCCAACACCCAAAAGGAAGTTCAGTGAAATTCATGTTATTTTTTTGTATTATCCAGTCTACATTTTTTTGCTAGAAAGGTTCCAGATTAAATAAATCTATCTTAATCAGCACTTAAATATGATAAGCACTTCAATTTTTAGTGTTATGGTAACTTCCCCAAAGTGTATCTGCTACAAAGCTTCTGCCATTATTCTTAACCAAATATATTTGATGTCAAGCATAAAATAATCTTTGCTAAGAGAAACATTAGCTGTCCTCACTGTTTCACCAGAACTAGAGGTATTTCAGTGGATCAGGAAGGGTTTCATGAGGAGGTTATCCTGTATTTCTCGAATGAGGTTTTTCAGAAGTTAGCTAACATGTCTTCAATCCAAAAAAGTTGACTGAGCAGTGGATCTTACAAGTAGAAATTACATGTGTATTTGAATGTGTAAGAGTGTCTGTCTTCTCTGTATAGTCCTCTCACTCTGCATAGTATCTATACAGCAGTAACCAGGCAGAAAAAGGTAAGATGAAAATTGGCTATTATTTAACATTACTATTTAAAAATGGCTCCCTCTGATTTGCAAGCAAGATGACCGTTAAGTAATGTTTATATTCCAAGAGATCTCAATTTCCAATGCTTCTGATGTGATATTCATACATGTTGTACAAACCGCTATGAATGTTCATCTTAGGTTTCCCGTTTTTGCTTTCATTTAGGAGGATAAATCTATCTTGCACCACGGGAATATTAAAGGACAAAATAGCCACTAAAATGCTATCAATGGCATCTATGTCATTTTAATAGAAATATAAATAATAATTGCCATCTTTTCTGCACTTATTATGCAAATTATGATATTTTCAGCTCCACTGATCTGCTAGTATGCCTTGCTATTGGTGTTACATCCAGCATTATCATCCTTTTATTTATGAGGGTGATGGTGATTTACACCTAGTGAAGCTTTTATTTTAGCCAGCATCAGCACATTGCAATCAATATGGTCTTATTCCTTCTGCAATTCAAATAATTTTACTACTGAACTTAACTGGCAATGAACAAAAGTAGCATGATCATTATTCAATAGGGATCCTCATACACTCTACAAGTATTTGCTTTAGGATCGGTGAAAAAGTAGGAAAGCTGCCAAGAGTTTTCTGGCTGGCAAGTCTTTGGGGGCTTATGAAACTTCCCAGACTTCTCATTTTTCAAGAAAAAAGGCAATTTTGAAAAGTTTAAAGGGTCCTGCAGGCTTTATGGGGCTTTGTGATAACTTTTAGAGGGAACGATTTCCTACTGGGGAAAGAAAAATGACACAGATAACTTTCCAGGTAAAAACCTTCATTGTACCAACCTCAGCTTTGCCATCCTCTGACATACAAGTGGCCAAGTTCCCATGTGCTTCCTTAGAGGTGGTCCCACCACCAACTTACCTGCCTCTGTTTCTCAGGGCAGACTGGCTTCCCCACCCGATGGTGGCATTACGCAAGCCTAATGTTTCACCAGATCTGAGAATATTTTCAATGGTGTTCAATGGTGAAGAAAAAGCTTAAAAACGATGCTACGTTGCATTTCTTAATTATGGCCTTTTGCATATCATCTGGTTTCTATATGGAAATAAAATTGCTGACCAAAAGAAAATACTGCAGCAAGAAGTGGAATAGGTATGTCTATGGAAACAAACAGATGGATTGAAAAAGTAGGAAAAGGATTATTGCAAGCTTCTTGCTGATGTTGTGTGGTGCATCTACACAGTTTATGAGCTTAATCTTATTAATAATACAAAAAGATAGCAGCGAAACAGAATTCCCAAAACTCAGATGTACATTTTGGCTTTGTTTAGTGGGTTACATGTAACATCAACTGTTTGGGTTTTTTTCAATAGGATGAATCACCTGAATATACCCTAAGTTCTACCAGCCCTTGAATTATTAAATGTTTTTCTTATAGGCTCATGAACTGGATGCAGCAATCTACAAACCTGGAACATTCCAAGACCTCAGCTGCCAAGGAGAGCTTGAAAAGATGAAACAGCTGAAAGAAAAGATTTCAGCAACAGGAATGGAAAAAAGAGCAAATGTACTTCCCTCCCACCCCAAATATTACTGAGGGAGCTGTAGTAGCTTGTTCAGCTTTTCTGAATTCTGGATGGCAACAATACAATGCAGCAGTAGGAAATGCCTCTCTGCCTGTATTGGGTTCACATGTCAAAGTTTTGGTAGGGGGGGGGTACAGGGGTGGGTTCTGTGAGAAGCTTGTAGAAGCTTTCCTCATGTCCAATAGAGCCAATGCCAACCGGTTCCAAGACGGACCCACCGCTGGCCAAGGCTGAGCCCATCAGCGATGATGGTTGCAGCTCTGTGAGAACATATTTAAGAAAGGGGGGAAAAACTGCACAATTGCGGCTGAGAGAGAGGAGTGGGAATATGTGAGAGCAACAGCTCTGCAGACACCAAGGTCAGTGAAGAAGGAGGGGGAGGAGGTGTTCCAGGCACCGGAGCAGAGATTGCCCTGCAGCCTGTGGTGAAGACCACGCTGAGGCAGGCTGTCTCCCTGCAGCCCATGGAGGTTAACGGTAGAGCAGATATCCACCTGCAGCCTGTGGAGTCTCCCATGCCAGAGCAAGTGGATGCCTGAAGGAGGCAGTGAGACTGTGAGAAGTCCACACTGAAGCAGTCTGTTCCTGAAGACTGCTCCCGTGGAAGGGACCCACACTGGAGCAGTTAATGAAGAACTGCATCCCGTGGGAGGGACCCTACACTGGAGCCAGGGAAGAGTGTGAGGAGTCCTCCCCCAGAGGAGGAGAAGCGGCAGACACAACATGTGATGAACTGACCACAACCTCCTTTCCCTGTCCCCCTGTGCCACTCGGGGGGAGGGGGTAGAGAATTCGGGAGTAGAGTTTAGCCCAGGAAGAAAGGAGGGGTGGGGGAAGGTGTTTTAAGATTTAGTTTTTATTTTAATTATCCCACTCTGATTTGATTGGTAAAAAATTAATTTTCCCCAAGACAAATCTGTTTTGCCCGTGACGGTAATTGGCGCATGATCTCTCCCTGTCCTTATCTTGATGCATAAGCCTTTTGTTATATTTTCTCTTCGATGTCCAACTGATAGAGTGGCTTTGGTGGGCACCTGGCATCCAGCCAGGGTCAACCCACCACACTGCCATTGTATATGCAGAAGATAAGGAGGTGAGCAGGGGAGCTAACATTTCTTCCGCCTCTCCCTCCTTTGACTGAAAGAGGAGTCTGGCGTGGCAAATTAAAGTCCCATTGAAACAGAGCCACTATGAACAAATAGAGGAAATCCACACTCAGACTAGTTCTGTCAGTGCAAAGCTTTCACTTTTTACATAAGATTTTATATTAAGTGCTTTTAACTTATAAATAGACAAGAAGAGACACAAGGGAGACACAAGAACAGTTTAGTTATTCCTAAAGAGTTCCTCTTCTTTGTTTTCCTGATCTACTCCCGCAATACCAGGCTGTCACTAACACTCAAGCTTTGCTCTGCAGTCAGATGTGCTGTGCAGTGCCGTAATGCATGAAGGCTTTTGAATTAGTGCCTGAGTCAGGAGGTGACCAAGTTCAAGTCGTTCGAGTCTAATCTCCCTTCCTTGCAAGGTGCTAGTCCTTCTGGGCAAATTGCTTTCATAGTCCAAAAGTAATTTCTCCAATTAAGAGCTAATTTCCCCTCTACTATACCTGTTTTAAACATGGTCCATTATGGCCTGTTAGGCAGGACGGCAAAACTAGCAAAGACATTATCCACACAGCAGTGGAAGCAGAGTCGGAGGGTGTTGCAAGGAAGTATCCAGTGATGCATGCATGTCATGCAACACTAATTCCAGTGGAACGTGGACAACAGTCTCTGGTGACTGGAAAAGGGAAACATTGCCCCATTTTTAAAAAGGGTAGAAAGGAGGACCCTGGGAGCTACTGACCTGTCAGCCTCAATTCCGTGCCTAGGAAGATCATGGAACAGATCCTCCTAGAAGCTATGCTAAGGCACATGGAGGACAGGGAGGTGATTTGAGACAGCCAGCATGGCTTCACCAGAGGCAAGTCCTGCCTGACCAACCTAGTGGTCTTCTATGATGGAGCGACTATATCAGTGGACAAGGGAAGAGCTACAGATGTCATCTATCTGGACTTCTGTAAGGCCTTTGACACGACCCCTCACAACATCCTTCTCTCTAAATTGGAGAGATATGGATTTGATAGATGGACTGCTCAGTGGATGAGGAATTGGTTGGGTAGTTGCATCCAAACAGTAGTGGTCAATAGCTCAATATCCAGATGGAGATCAGTGACAAGTGGTGTCCTTCAGGGGTCCGTATTGGGACCAGTACTGTTCAATATCTTCCCCAATTACATAGACAGTGGGATTGCGTGCACCCTCATCAAGATTGCAGACGACACCAAGCCGAGTGGTGCGGTTGACACACCTGAGGCATGGAATGCCATCCAGAGGAACATGGACAAGCTCGAGAAGTGGGTTCATTTGAACCTTGTGAGGTTCATCAAGGCCAAGTGCAGGGTCCTGTAGCTGGGTCAGCACAACTCCTGGTATCAATACTGGTTGATCAATACTGGGTTATCAATACTGGGACGAAGGGATTGAGAGTAGCCCTGAGGAGAAGGATTTGGGGGTACTGGTGGATGAAAAACGACATGAGCCAGCAATGGGCGCTCACAGCCCAGAAGGCAAACTGTATCCTGGGCTGCATCAAAAGAAGCACAGCCAGTAGGTTGAAGGAGGTGATTCTGCTCCTCTACTCCTGTCATGGTTTGGGCTGAACTGGCCACTGGGTGAATGACAGATGCTCCCCACTACCTCTCTTCAAAGAGAGAGCCAGAGGGGAGAGAGAGAGAGACTTAGGAGTTTAGAAGGAACTAAACTACTTCAATGAAATATTAATAATAAACCAAAAAGGAAATAATGAAATATATACAAAACTGTATCAGGCTCCCCAGATGACGATCACGTCACCAGCTGGCACTGGGGAAGTCCCAGACTGAACTCAGTGACAGATGGGAACTGGATTCCGGATCTGGATTCAGGACCAGGATCAAAGGCAATCAGAGTCCTCCTTGGACACTGGCCATTGAAGAAAGAGGGCTGACCTCTTTGATCCTTCAGCTTTTATCCTGAGTATGAGGCAAATGGGATGGAATACCCTGCTGGACAGTTTCGGGTCACCTGTCCTGTCCCCTCCTCCCTGCAGGTGTAACCCCTCTACACTTTTCTGCTGCCAACCCTCCAACGGCGCATGTAACAAAGTTATCTGCCCTGGACTGTTAGAACAGTAAGTATAAGCAAGAGCCTCTCTGCATACCATGCCTGGGCATCAACTGTAATCATCGGTCTTATCACTCTGAGAGTGAACAGTTTCTGCACAATACACTGGTAATTTCAGTAGTTAGAAGAGGCCCAGCTAAAAAGTAAAGTTACTGAAGAAAATTGGTCCTGTTTTACCTCAAACCAGGACAACTCCACTCTGATGAGACCCCACCTGGAGTACTATGTCCAGTTCTGGAGCCCTCAGCACAGGAAAGACATGGACCCATTGGAGTGGGTTGAGGAGGGCCACAAAAATTATTAGAGGGATGGAACACTTCTCCTATAAGGATGAGCTGACAGAATTGGGCTTGTTCATCCTGGAGAAGAGAAGGCTCCAGGGAGACCTTTTAGCAGCCTTTCAGTACCTAAAGGGGGCTTACAATAAAGATGTGGACAAACATTTTAGAAGACCTTGTTGTGATAGGACAAGGAGTAATGACTTTAAACTAAAAGACGGCAGATTTGGACTTGATATAAGGAAGAAATGTTTTTTACAATGAGGGTGGTGAAACACTGGCACAGGTTGCCCAGAGAGGTGGTAGATGCCCCATCTGTGGAAACATTCAAGGTGAGGTTGGAGGGGGCTCTGAGCAACCTGATGCAGTTGAAGATGTCCCTGCTTATTGCAGAGGCTTGGACTAGATGTCCTTTAAAGGCCCCTTCCAACCCAAACTATTCTATGATTCTGTGATTCTATTAATCCCCCTAGGAACAGGTTGCAAATCTGTGAACCTGTCAGATCTGATAAAATACAACTGTTGGGTTTTTTTTTTTTTCCCTTTGTTAACTGGTAAGGAATTGTTTTACTGCAGATAAATGCACCCAGTGAAACTATTTAGATAGCAGCAATTGATAATTTACTAGAACAGATTCTTTGAAAAAGACAGAAAAAATCAATAGGCATATCTCTGGTGTATTGATTAGGAGATGAGTATTCATATTACCAGAGATGCAAAGTAATTTAAGCAAAGGAGTGAGAACTGAAATGGATTGATATCATTAGTTAAACTGGATAGCACAATGCAAGAAACAAAATGAATTTTGAGCTCTTTAAAGGAAGCAGCTATGCATGTTCTAGTTTTGAAGTAGAAAAAAAAAAGGGAATTAAAAATAAAAAAGAAGTTTAAGTAAGACTGTTTAAAATTGCTTCAGGTTCCTGACACAGAATAACCAGGAATGGCAAGAAGACACGGGGTGGTGGCCTTGGGGCAAAATTGTCTTACACTGACTACAATCAGCATCAGAGGGCTCCAAATCTGCTCTCTACTCTGAAGGGTGTGCAGCCCCAGCTGGGATCCCCTGAGCAGATGATGGGCTGACAAGCCAGCAGAGATGGAACTGGGAAGTGCAAACACCAGGTAGCTGGCCCCAACCTGAGTGAGGTCCGTGCTGCAGATGCTTGGTGCTGCGTTCCTGCTGTGAGAAACTTCGCTTCCCCTGGTGAAGGAATCCACAAACCTCCATTTCCGAAGCGAAAAACTCTGAAACCCCCTCTCCAGGGGTTTCCCTGTAGAAATATGACAACCTAACAAACAGAGCTCTGATGAAATATGGTCCACATCTGTAGTCATTTTATAGCTGACCGAGTGTGCAGCCTGAAGTTTGTATTTGCTTGAGCTAAGATAATAACAGGCCTGAGAACTCCCAGCGGTTGTTTGCTTTGATTTGCAGAATGTTTGTTACACCACATTATAATCAAAAATTGGGTATATCCGCTGGTAAAAATCTCATGAGTTATGAAAACAAAGTTTCTGCCAATGTTGCTTTATATTAAAAAAGGAAAAAATTAACATTTTTTTTTTTTATGAGGTAGTGAGGGCTTTTTTTTTTGGCTGAAATACCCTACGGCCTATGCTAGGACTCAGTAAAGAAAAAATATTTTTTAGGTAATAAACTACAATATGCTTATCACCTTGTTATCTATGATTCAGATCACCACACTCTATGAGTTTAGGTAGGCATTTTGTAGTCAGGTAACTGTTTTTAAATCAACGTGTTCCATGTTTCCCACCTCAATATGATTGAAACCCATCACAAAGAATCCCTGTTTCTGAAATAACATTCCGAGGACGACATCTCACATCTGCAGAGCTTGTACTACAGCATACAGCTGTGATCTGCTCACAGATGAATCATCTCATTTAGACGTGGCTACATACCACTAACCAGAAACAATACTGACATTTTTAATTTAATGGATATAATTGCAAGTGTGCTTGTGCACATTATCCTCTCAGGGTTAAATAATTTAATGCCAGATTAAAAGGAGCTAGTGACAGAAGCTTCCAGGTGATGGTAAAAAATGGGAAAGAATTAAATGAGAGATATTGGATGGTAAATTGCAAAAAAGAAGATAATGCAACAATATGCTGAGTATCTGAGGTGTTTACGTGCAGGGACACGGGACGCAAACAGGAGAGTAAATCAGAGTTAAACCTAAGTATTAACTGGCACCTGAAATTTGGTGGGGCAATTGACGGCAAAGGGACACCAGTTTCTTATTCAGAGTAGGCACAGGACATCTTAAACAACTTACCAAGAATGTACATGCTGCTTTTAGAAGTTAGATAAAGGCAAGAGGTAGATTAGTTGAACGAGATAAAGAGGGAAAGAAGAGAGTCGGTTCCATTGTGTAGACTGATCAGAGGAGACAGGGAGGAACACTGGGCAACCACAGCAGCTGGGACAGGCAGTGCTTCAGAAGCAGGCAAGGGGAGATTTCATTACCTACCTGTCAATCTGCCCAAAAAAAGAAACATTGACCCATCTGGCAATGTATTCACACCAGCTTGTGTCGGACAGGGTTTGGAAGTTGCTAGCAGTGCAGGCAAATTTTTAATTTGTTTCTGACTAGTAAAGAGGATCTGGATGTAAACTGATAGCGAAATGTAGGTAGAAGTGGACACAACAAGACTTAATTAGTATGAGAAAGACAGGCACAAAAACAGCAGAAGGAGCCGAGAGTCCAACAAAGTAGTCACAGCATCTGAAATACCACTTATCCTGGTTTGAGGTAAAACAGGACCAATTTTCTTCAGTAACTTTACTTTTTAGCTGGGCCTCTTCTAACTACTGAAATTACCAGTGTATTGTGCAGAAACTGTTCACTCTCAGAGTGGTAAGACCTGTGTGTATAGCTGATGCCCAGGCATGGTATGCAGAGAGGCTCCTGCTTATACTTACTGCTCTAACAGCCCAGGGCAGATAACTTGTGTTACGTGCCCCGTTGGAGGGTCGGCAGCAGAAAAATGTAGAGGGTTCACACCTGCAGGGAGGAGTGAACAGGACAGGTGACCCGAAACTGTCCAGCAGGGTATTCCATCCCATCTGCCTCATGCCCAGGATAAAAGCTGAAGGATCAAAGAGGTCAGCCCTCTTTCTTCAATGGCCAGTGTCCAAGGAGGACTCTGATTGCCTTTGATCCTGATTGTAATAAGTAATCTGGCAAAAATTTTGCTTCAGCTAAAATGAATGTGTGCTCGCTATGGCTTCAGCTGAGATGGGTGTGCACTTGCTATGCGTTTGGAAAAGGGATAGTGTTAAATAGGATATCAGACGAAAGCAACAGTTAGAACTACCAAAAATTTGCAGAACAAAGGGTGGTGTAGTTAGCTAAGACAACCACAGGAGTGTAAAGAATGAAGAAGCCACAAGAAGGACATGGTGATAAAGACTTCAAGCCTCCCTCCAAGGACTACCAGGAAGACTCCTGAAGAAGCATAACGCCTGCACCGCTAGAAGGGAGGGGGCGTGCTCAGGAGTGGGTTGCATTCCAAGAACTTATTGATTATGTAAATTGCGGGATGGGTTGCATTCCAAGAACTCATTGATTATGTAATTGAAGGTGGGTTGTGTTCCGAAAACTCATAGATTATGCAAATTATGTTCCAAGAAGAAACATGAATAAGTATAAGGAATACAAAATAAAAACAAGCGTTTGTAAAGAAAAAATGAGCCACAGGAGGAGAAATCCCCTGTGTAACTCCCAGCGCTGTAATAAATATTCTTAGCTCCACCAAATTTGCCCCAGACTAAAATTCAATACAGTGAGCGCGTTTCTCACATGATCCTGAATCCAGATCCTGAATCCAGTTCCATTCTGTCACTGAGTCCAGTCTGGGACTTCCCCAGTGCCAGCTGGTGACACGATCATCATCCGGGGAGTTTGATATTGTTTTGTATATATTTCATTATTTCCTTTTTATTTTATTATTAATATTTCATTGAAGCAGTTTAGTTCCTTCTAAGCTCTTAAGTCTCTCTCTCTCTCCCCTCTGGCTCTCTCTTTGAAGAGAGGTAGTGGGGGAGCGTCTGTCGTTCTTCCCAGCAGCCGGTTCGGCACAAACCACAACACCACTTGTTGGCCATCCTTGTTCTATGTGATTAAAAGGAGCAAACCAAACAACTAATAAATAAAAAGCAACGAGGATAAACTGCTACACTAAATTATGAGAATATTTTTTTCCCCGAGGAAAAAAAAAGCATGGTAAATGTCAAAAGCAGGGGGATAAGAAAGGTAGACAATAAAGGATGACTGTAAAGAAAATAAACATAAAAATAAATAGAAAAAAAGCAAACCCCAAACAAACAGAAAATCTCAAGCTTTTTTTTTTTTTTTTTTTTTAAATGCAATCTTCTAGAGGCAACATGACAGTAAGAAAGGGTTCAGGAACTGCAGCAAGTAGAAAAGGAAGACAGAGAACAGGCTCAAAGAGAAAATCTATTACTTAACAAAACAGTGCAGAAGTCAGGTGATACAGCGAAAGCTGAAGTATTGGGTGCCTGCTTTCTTTCAGGCCGCAGGAGAGAGATTATCTTCACCAGACACTGAAACAAAGTAAATAGGGAAACGGGACAACACAGACCAGAGCAGGCTAAAGAGTAAATTAAAGAATATTTAGACCGTACAGACGTATTTGAGTCAGCAGTGCCTGACGAAATCCATGCCAGGGTACTTAAGGAACAAAGCAGCTGGCAACGATCTGACATCTCACACAGACCAGGGAGAGCAGGGGAGGTACCGGAGGATGTAATCTTCAAAAAAAGGAGAGAAAGAGGAGAGGAACTACAGGTTGGTCAGCCTAATTTTGAAACCCAAGAGAAATGTTACTAAAAAACAATGGCTTTATAGACACCTATAGAGTACTAAGGCACAAACCTCAAGATGAAGTAATCAACAGTCCACTTCAAACTGAAGGGCATCTCATGCTGGGAGCTGCAGGGGGTCTTTGTTGCTAACAGTTACCTTCCATTTTCTTTTTAAGAACTTGCTGCTCCAACAGAGAGTACGCGTCTGAACTTCCTGAGGAAAAGCAAGCTTGGGAACATTGCCAGGATCCAAATTCAGCTCATTCTTGATGAATGCAGGGAGGGGTGGTCTCAAACCTTTCAGATGAACTTGGATGAAGATAGATGCAACGTGCTGTACTTCTTGAGGAGAAATCAAATGCACAAATATGAAATGGGGAATAACAGGCTGAGAACAACCTAGCAGAAAAAAAATAAATTAAATATATCTCTGGGTCCTACCGGATCTCAGACTACATCCCAGAATGAAGAGGAATTCCTACCAACCTACAATCTTGCTAACACCTTGCTAATATTTCAATCACCTAGCACATATGTAAGAAGGAGTTTGAAAGTGTGGGCCAAGACAGTAGTACTGTGAAGAACTGGAAGTCTCCATGCCACACGGACATGGTGAAATGTTGCAGAGCTTTATTGAAGAGATCTTTCAAGGGTGTCTAGAAGCACATCTCAGCTGGGTGTAGCAGCTTCTTCAGCCACTATTCAATCAACTCAGTAAGTGCAGGTGATCTCTTCCATCACAGACCAAAAAGATGAATTTAAGCCATTGCATTGGAAACGTCTTCTGAAAGCGCTAAAGAGCCTAAACCATAGGGTTCAGTTAATAAACAGGTTAGATCCTGCAGCATGGCTACTGATTCACAACCTGGAGTGGTACTACTGAATCCGTACAGACAGACTTGGTGTGCAATAAGAGGTCTGAACAGGAGATGCTGGAAATACATTATGTTAATACACATGCTGAGGCTTACTTCAGGATGAAGAGCTCAGTTGCCTAACACATTCCATGAGATTCAATATAAGGGCATGTGCAGGAAAAGAAAAACCTAAAAACCTTCATGTGAGAAGATTAACACAATTGCCTGGTGTTCCTACCTGCACCTTCTAATCAGCCTATACAGTGGAACAAACTCTTCTTTTTCTCTTTATCTCATTAAGCAAATGACAGCAGTGTCATTTACAAGACCTGGGGAACAACTCTTCTGCTCTCTTCTCTGTCTTGGAAATCTGAGATGATCTGTAGGATCCTCTCCAAGTTTAGGCACCGCCACTTAGGAAGGACGTAAAAAATCAAAGAATAAAAAAGAGATGAACAAGAATGAAAAGAACATTGTAGGGATTAAGTTTTGAGGAAAATGGATCATAAGACAGAGGTGTTTGGGAAAGAAGTCACACCATTTTCTTTGAATATGAAAAATGCTTTAAAAAAGACAAGGGAGATCAGTTGTCTCCTCTGGAACCAGTCGATAAAGGAAAGAGTCTAATTTTGCAGTGAAGGTGACTGAAGATGATATTAAAGTAAGGTCAGCAAAGCAGTAGGACAGCCTCTCACAACAGCTACCTGAAGAGCAAATGATGCAGAGGTCCTCGCCCCTGTTAATCAGCTTCCTTCTCTCGTCCCTGCGAACCCTTGCTGTGGCTTAAATCAATGCCAACAAATGACTTTGACTGAAGGGCTCCAAATATTGGTCTGTCTGCTTAACCCATGTTTCAGTTGGGTTAGGGTGCAGAGGGAGAGGAGGAGGGCTGCAGCATGACTGCATCCCCGAGCTTTTGGATTGACTGAGGGGGAGGGAGAAGAAGAGAGTGCAATTTGGTGGCAAGGTAGTCATCAGTGATAGAGATGAATTGTTTGCCTCTTTCTCAGGCAGTCACAGAATCTCCATCCTTTAGATTTTCCCCTCACACTGTAGTTTTCCTAATTCACATTTCTACCTCCTTGATCTTTTTCTTCTCTCTCTGTTTCCCATTCCTTTCTCTCTCTTCCCCCCCCCCCCCCCCCCCCCCCCTTTTCCTATTTGTTGGCTTCCCCAACAGAGACTTCACAGTGCCAAGTCTTATTTTGATTGTCTAGTTGTGGTGGGTTTTCTCTCCTGCAGCTCTGCTCTAGAACTGAGCTCTACACACATTTTCACTGCAGAGCTCTCCTGCCAAGAAAAACATGGACTTCTCTGAACTTCTCTGTTCAGCGCTAGGGAAGACCAGCCTAAGTCAAGGAGAAGCATGATGTGGAATGGGAGGACCAGGGGAAAGTGTTCCTTAACATGGAATATCCCTGATTGAAGCAGGAAACTTGGCAGATCTAACCAAGAAAATGCAAGATTGGACTGCCCAACATCTGCTAATAATTACCTGATGGCCAGCAATCAAGAGGTGCTAACATCCAGCACACACCTTTTTTTTTGCTTTTCAGCAAGAAAACCAGCCCAAAGCCTCCGAAGGGCACCGTTGGTGCCATGTCCTCCCGTGAAGGCAAGCAACAAGTCACTAATTGGACCACCTGCCCGGAGGTCTGATGAATGCATTAATGCAACTATTTTAGGAACTTCAGCCTGAAGAAGGAATTTAAAGAAAGAAAAAAATCACTTGAAGAGTGGTGTGGCAGCTACTCGGTCTCAGGAAAAAAAGGAAAATGAGGAATACTAGGTACTATTAACAATGAAAGAAATCAGATATGCTATTACAGAACAGTTCAAATGGTCAGATAAAAAGGCTGATTATGTGGTCTCTTAGAAGGAGCCATCATGTAGTTTTGATCATTACCAACCATTTTCTGTCACAGCAGACAATTTCTACTTCTGAGACATGATTAGAATACTTTGTGACAAACATTTCTGCAGTCCAGGCTTCAATTTCAATTTTAAAAAGAGCTCTGTTTTCAAAAATAGCATGTCGTTTCACAAAGTGCTTGGACACAAGTGAGTCAGCTGATTAGATGGCTACAGCGTGAAACTGCTGCCTGCAAACTTACTTGAATATTTTATATAGCCAAATAGAGAAAAACTCACAAGGAACTGTGTGTCATTTTACTACTAGATGTCTGTCCTGCACAAGATAACAAGGTAGGCTTCTTTCCCACTGGCAGAAGTGATGCACCAAGGAAGAGGTAGAGAATAGTTTCACCATTATGCCTAAAATGCATAAGAGGTGATCTCTGCATGCTGACCGTGAGCAGTTTCTTTGTTCTCCCACATTTACAGACGCTTAAAACGAGCATCAGAAAACTGACGCAAGACATCACCGTTAAGAAAATCCCTTAGCTATAGGATTAAAAGAACGTTTATTGAAAAATATTGCAGGCATTTGTCGTTAGATCAGTATTTCTACGGGTGGAAAGAAAAGAAAAGGGCAAGGAGAAGGTAACACACCCTCTACTGAGCACATCTTGCACTCGGTGTCAATGGAGAAAGGAGCAGCAGCTCCTCCTAAGAGCAGCCTCTTAGTCTATTTTCCCTAAATCTGTCGGGCAATTTGAATCAATAGGGCCCTTCTGGAACACCTGAGGGTTATTAGAAACCCTTTTCCATCATCTACTTTTTATAAAGCATCAGGTTTAGTCTATTTATGCTGAGTGTGTCAGTTTGCATATCTGTCCTTAGAACTAATCTGAAATAATGATGCAATCACTGTTTTAAGGAGAGGCCTTTTTTTTTTGCCATATAAATCTTTTACGTTTTAAATTATACAGTGGCCCAGCGGCCCTTTAGAGCTCTTGCACTCCCTGACTGATAAGATTTAAGTCCCTGAGGTCCAAAATGAACTGTACTGTAGCGTGCATTATGGCTGCATCGCAGAGAGGTTTTATCAGGAGTAGGAAACACAGCAGAATTACACAAGTCTGTAGCACTATCAATAGGAAGTGATGACTCACCCAGCTAGTGCTTTCAAAGTGGCAATATCCTATACAGTGGAAGCATGTTTTGAGGGCGATAAGTGACCCCATTGCCAGGAATAGGTGAAGGGACCGTTTAGCGGCAAGAATAAAAAAAATAAGCCTTTACACATGGCAATCCAATACTTTCTGATACCC